>NC_056564.1:34495366-34512819 GCF_013358625.1 Macadamia integrifolia | reverse complement strand
TACAATTCACATATCAAGTACATAAAGGAAACCATCAAAATAATCAGAGTACATATCTCGGCTCGGCATCAAAGGCCAGAGCTCAGCTCGACCTCAAGGGTTGAGCCCAGCTCGGCATCACATGGTAGAGCTCAGCTCGGCCTCAGAAGTGGAGCTCAGCTCGACATCAGAAGTGGAGCTCAGGTCGGCATCAGAACTGTGGTCTCGCAGCACAACTCTCGCACGAGCAGTCAGTGCCGTGCTCTAACTCCTCAGGGGCCCACCAGTCCTCTTCAGGGAACTCGACTGTGGGACCCACCCCGTGCTCTTCAGATGTATGACTTACAAAATCATCTAAAAAGGGGGTACCCGTGGGATGAGCTCACTAGCTCAGTAAGTGGTAAGATGGACCACACAGCAGTCCACACATCAAAACACAATCATATGCACTACATGCCATGTAATACATTTTAAATCACATCCACCTAAGCAACATTACTAAGTCTTCGGTTTAGTGCTACTACAGCCACAGTGCGCGTATACTCCAGGTACAAGCCGCAAACTCCATCCTGTGATACGCCCATAGGGCTGTCGGAGAAGGCCCACCGTGAGTACTCGAAAAAGTAAAAACATGCCGACCACCGGCTCTCAACGGAAGTGTAAATGACTAAAATTAAAGATGCTGACTCCAGTAATTTAAAAGCAGTACGATTGGCCCTCTTGAATGTACCACCGAGGTTGTCGACTGTCCTATTGACCCACCGGGCGTTATGTCTAATCGCCACAGTGACCCGAAAACCGCGACCACTGCTTCCCCCCAAATGGTAACCCAACACCTTAACCCCTATTGGGAAGGGTCGTAGCACGGGAAGGTGAAATCCTAAACCGCATGCTTCTATATGACAATAGTACGATTGCATAGTGCCATCAGGTTCCATACCACGGGCCACCAATGCACTCGTTTCCAAGCCGACTAAGGCATCTAGTCTATCAATACATCATGCGCAATGATGTCAACATTCAATCACATAAACATCTCATCACTTGGCATTTAGAAAGTAAACATAGCACACATGCATAACAATGTGAGGATGACTAATCTACATAGCATATTCATGATGGCATGACTAGACTAGATACAAGTAAATGAATGCCAAACAATGCCTTGAAACAAGGCCAAATGTCCTCTCCCCACTTACCCGTAGTGTACAAGGATTCCCGCTCAGTACGGGTGAGATCCGGTGTGAGAAGCGTAGGATTTGGTGAACCTAACATGATTGAACGGGGTTAGTACTTCACCATTTTTGGAATCAACATTAACACGATCCAATGACATGATCATGTTTAGAATCCTAAAAGGAGGTCACACATCCGATTTGGGTCCAATCGGACGAAAAAAATCACCTCCGAGGCCTCACAGGTGGGTCAGACAGCCCACCTGTCTGGCCCACCGGTCTGGACCGATGGGCAGGTTGGTCCGTTGGTTGGCCCATCGGTCTAGCCCACCGGTTGGGCCAGGGGGCCTGTTAAGATCGACGGGCAGGCTGGCCCATCGATTAGCCCGCCGGTCGTGCCTGAAGGCCCTACCCTCTCAGGCGGGTGTCCACAGGCGGGCCAGATGGCCCACCGATCTTGCCCACTGGTCTTGGCGAGAAAACTGCTGTTTCTTTTCAACTTCCTCCATTCTTTGGGATTCAAATGGGCTTTTCTCAACCCATTCTTCACACTTTCAATATCTTATAGGATGGTTCTAACCTAGATCTAGGTTAGATTCAAGTGATGGGAAGCCATCTTACCTTCTTTGCTCAAGAACACCTTCAAACCCTCAAAATCACTTCAAACCCATAATGCTTCACCAACCTTGTCAATACCTCTTCAAATCCTTCAAGATCAACACATAAATCATCTATTAAACCTTAGATTCATCATTTCAAAGGGGATTTACAAGATCTTAAGAAACCCTACTCGAATCAAGGGTTTATGCTTGGGTATGGTGAATGTTTAAGGAACCCAACTTTGCTTACCTCTAAATGTAGATCTAGTATTGAGGATCACTCTTCCGGCGCCGGAATGCAAAGATCAAGCTTCGGCACCGCTGAAATCCTTCTCTTCTTCCTCTACCTTCTCTTCCCTTCTTCTCCCTTTTCTTTTATCTATCCTCTTTACTATCCTCACCGACGTACGAGTGTCATAAATGAAAATAAAAGAAAATCATAAATGCTATATATATACTTCTTAAATAACTAAATAGTTCACATGGATGGGTCACTCAGGTGGGTGGGTGCGCCCACCTGTCCGTCCACCTGAGGGCCAAAACTTAGGATTTTGACAGAGTTCGGGCCTCGGCGCGAACCCCACCCTTGGCATACGATGTAATATACATATACACCTTAATATACGGCTACAATACCTGCTTTACCCGTACATGACCTTATGATAGGTGCATGTACACGGCTTGGGTACTCCCGTCTCTTCTGGCACTGGATCAGACTTGTCGGGCCAGCCGGTGTTTAAGGTCACCCTTGCCATCATAGTCCATAAGGAGCCCGCTCTAACTCTCTCTGGTTCAGGTCCTGCATAGTTAAATCGGGTCAACCGTGTAATCAGACCGGGTTTAAGAAGTAGGGTATTACATTTACCCCCTCTGAAAAATTTCGTCCTCGAAATTGCGTACCTGGTTGATCAAAAAGATGAGGATACTTGGCTTGCATTTCATCCTCTTTCTCCTAAGACGCTTCTTTAAGTAAATGATTAGCCCATCGCACCTTTATATAGGAAATGGAGCGGTTGCGAAGGGTTTTCACCTTTCGGTCCAAAATTTCAGCTGGCTACTCTGTATAGGTCATGTCAGCTTCAAGGTATTCTGGCTCCACGGGTTATACATGAGAGGGATCATGAACGTATCGCTTCAGCATGGATACATGGAATACATTATGAACATCCCCAAGTGAAGGTGGCAGAGCAAGCATGTAGGCTACTGACCCAACTCGGGCTAAGATCTCAAATGGTCCAATGTATCTTGGGCTCAACTTCCCCTTTCTGTGAAACCTCTGCAACCCTTTAGTAGGAGAGATCATGAGAAATACCTTTTCTCCTGGCTGAAATTCAATGTCTTTTCTGCGGGTGTTCGGATAGCTCTTTTGACGGGATTGAGCTGCTTTAATCCGTTCTCGAATAAAGTCGACTTTGTCACAAGTCATCTGTATCATCTCAGGTCCTAACATTCGATGTTCACCTACCTTATCCCAATACAAGGGAGTTCTGCACTTCTTGCCATATAATGCCTCATACGGAGCCATCCCAATTGTAGCTTGGTAACTGTTGTTATAGGCAAACTCCATAAGAGGTATATATTCTTCCCAACTGCCACTCATCTCCATTGTACATACCCTGAGCATGTCCTCTAATATCTGTATGGTTCGCTCTGACTGACCATCAGTCTGTGGGTGGAAAGCAGTACTCAAATTCAACTGTGATCCCAAGGCACGCTATAAGCTTTTCCAAAATCTGGAAGTGAACCTTGGGTCCCTATCTGAAACAATGCTCACTGGCACTCCATGTGATCGCACTATGTTGTCCATGTAAAGTTGTGCTAGTTTGGCCATGGAGAACTTGGTCTTGATGGGAATGAAATGAGCAGTCTTGGTAAGTCGATCAATGATCACCCATATCGCGTCCATTCCCTTAGGTGTACATGGTAGTCCGGTGACGAAGTCCATTGTAATCCTCTCCCACTTCCATTCTGGTACTGGGAGTGGCTGAAGAGTACCATAAGGTCGATGCCTCGTAGCTTTTACTTTCTGGCATGTGAGACAAGTCGTCAGATACAGAGCTATTGTGACTTTCATGCTTGGCCACTAGTAATTTTGTTTGAGGTCTTTGTACATCTTGGTACTTCCTGGGTGAAGTGAGTACTCGGAGCTATGTGCTTCTCGCACTATCTTATCTTGTATATCCAAATCATCAGGTACACATAATCTGTCTCGAAACATCAATGCCCCATCACTGGCTAAAACAAAATATGGGCCGTTCATTGTTTGATCTTGAACATTAACTCTTATCCGCTGCAATTCAGAATCCAAAGGTTGTTTCATTATTACCTCTTACCTAATAGCCGGATGCACCTGTAGAGCCGTCAAGGATACAGTCAACCATTTAAGGTTTTCTGGTTGACGTTCCAATTCTAAGGTTGCTCCTTCATACAAGAGGGCTTCATCCATTAGCATCGTCTCTTGCACGAGTGGTGGGCTGACTGCTAAGCATGAGAGTTACACAGTCTGTGCCTTCCAACTCAATGCATCTGCCACTACATTTGCCATGCCGGGATGATACTGAATGTCGCAATCATAATCCTTCATGAGCTCAAGCCATCTCCTCTGTCTCATGTTCAGATCCTTCTGGGTGAAGAAATACTTCAGGCTTTTGTGATCACTGTATATCTCACACTTCTCCCCACACAAATAATGTCGCCAAATCTTAAGGGTAAAAATGACTGCGGCTAGTTCTAAGTCATTAGTGGGGTAGTTCTTCTCATACTCCTTTAGTTGTCGGGATGCATATGCTATTACTTTACCGCGTTGCATGAGAACGTAACCCAAACCAACTTTAGAAGCATCAGTGTAGAGTGTCATTCCACCTGTGCCTTCAAGGATGGTCAACACAGGGGCCAACACCAACCTCTCCTTCAATTCTTGGAAACTCTTCTCACATTCCTCTGCCCAGTCGAATTTCACACCCGTTTTGGTTAATTTAGTCATTGGTGCTGAGATTCGGGCAAAATTCTCAATGAAACACCGGTAGTATCTAGCCAAACCCAAGAAGCTTCTAATTTCAGTGACATTCTTGGGGCTTTCCCATTCTACTACTGCTTTCACCTTATCAGAATCTACCTCGATTCCGGCCTTAGACACTACATGCCCCAGGAATCCAACTTGTTCAAGCCAGAATTCACACTTGCTGTACTTGGCAAACAACTGTTGTTCTCTCAACCTCTGTAACATCATTCTCAAGTGTTAGGTGTGCTCCTTTTCGGTCTTGGAGTAGATCAAGATGTCGTCAATAAAAACAATTACGCATTTATCGAGCACATCCTGAAATACTCGATTCATTAGATCCATGAATGCTATCAGTGCATTAGTTAACCCGAAAGATAACACCAAGAACTTATAGTGACCATACCGGGTCCTAAATGTTTTCTTGGGTATGTCGCTGCTCTTTATCTTGAGCTGATAATAGCCTGACCGAAGGTCTATCTTTGAAAATACCCTGGCTCCCTGCAACTGGTCAAATAAATCATCAATGTGTGGCAATGGATACCGGTTCTTAATGGTTAGCTTATTTAATTCCCGGTAATCGATGCACATACGCAAGCTACCATCTTTCTTCTTGACAAACAACACTGGGGCACCCCAAGGTGAAACACTTGGGCAAATAAACCCCTTTTTCAATAGTTCCTACAACTACATCTACAACTCCTTCAATTCAGCTGGCGCCATCCTGTATGGAGCCTTAGATACTGGAGCTGCTCCAGGAGTCAAATCTATGGCAAACTCCAACTCTCTATCAGGTGGTAATTGCATCAGATCATCTGGAAAAACGTCGGAAAACTCTTTAACCACCTTTACCTCTTCTAGAGGTGTAATCCTTGCATCAACATCAAGTACCGATGCTAAGTAACCCTGACATCCATTTTCTAGCAATTTTACCTCTTGAAGAGCAGAGACAAGGACCTTCCTCACCCGTTTCATTTTATCTGCTCGGTATACCAATTCTTTCCCTTCGTCATCTGTCACCCCAATCAACTTTTCAGCACACATCACATTTGCTCGATGAGCCGACAACCAATCCATGCCCAATATAACATCAAAATTCTGCATATTGAACTTAATGAGTTGTGCATCAAATTTCTTTCCACTAATCTCCACTGGGCACGGCCCATACACCTCTTTTAACTGAATAACTTTACCAGTAGGCATACTAACAATCATTCCGTGATCCAGGATCCTGGGTGACAACCCAAGTTTCTCTGCAAATCTCTTAGATGCGAATAAATAAGTAGCTCCTGAATCGAATAAAACATAGGCTGGTATGCCTGATATGGGTAGGATACCTAGTGTAACAATGCATATAATTTCAGCAGGTTATCAATATTTGACATAAGGAAATTCTTAATTTAAAATGTACTTGCTACTACTTCTGTACTGGCCTCAGCTTCCTCGGCTGATAGAGCATACATACTTCCCTGCGGTTGACTTCCCCGAGTTAAGGGAGGTCAGAACGCAGAGGGCTGACTGGAGGGCAAGGCGGGTCTGACCCGACAGTCTTTTGCATAATGCCCATATGAATGGCAGTTAAAGCAACGAATCTGAGATGTCGAAACTGGGATGGGGCCCCTCTGCACTTGACCCGTTGCAGATGGAGGTCGAGGTGGCCTTGGAGCTGTAGGTGCCGCATTAGTGTTCGGGCAAAAAGCTGTGGAGCCCGAACCACCAGCTGGTCTAGGAGGGTAGCCAGGTGGCCTATAGGGCTGCCTATACATAGGCCCAGAACTGTACGATCCGCGGTATGCCTTGGAGGAGTTCCCCATATCCAGAAATGGGTTTGTTCTCTTCCACAGTCCAGGGGTGAGGGACTGTTCTCCCCTTTGCTTATCCTCCATAGTCTTGGCCTTCTGCACAATCTGACCATAGTCAGTCAAATCCAAGACCTCAAGTACAGATCCAATGGATGCTTTTAGGCCTTTTAGGAATCTCGTGGCCTTCTCTTCAGCTGTCCTCATATGCCTTGGGGCAAAATGGAACAAGCTCTCAAATTGTTGTTGGTACTCAAGGACAGTCTTACCTCCTTGAGTTAAAGCCATAAACTCAGTCTCCTTGCGGTCTCTGAAGCTGTGCGGGTAATGGATTGTCCAAGAACAACTCCTTGAACTGTTCCCAGGTGGGTTCTGGATGGGCAGCCAACAATATGGGCTTGGAGGCTTGCCACCAAGAATTTGCCTCCTTCTTGAGTTGCAACCTAGCACAAATGAGTTTCTGTGCTTCCGTGCACTCAAGCACCTCAAATATTTTCTCTAGTTCTTGGATCCATTGGTCCGGTTCCAGAGGATCACTCCCCACCTTAGAGAATACAGGTGGTAAGTTCCTCTTGAATGACTCCACTACCTTTGACGTATTATTCATCGGCAGAAAGTTAGGAGCATAAGCCGGATAGTAAGTGTCACACCCCGTTCACACTGAACCGGAGCGGTGACCGAGTTAACACCGGTTAACCCAAACCTGCGAGGATCATCAGATACTGTATTCCACCACAGCATACGCACAACTAATATAAGTTCATCAGATCAGCGAAAGACTAAGTTTTACCTGTGAATAAATCCCATATACTTGATACCCGAATTGTGATACAATAATTATATACATGTGGGCCCGAAGGCATGATAATTACACAATAAAAGTACAATTCATATATCAAGTATATACAGAAAATCATCAAAACAATCAGAGTACACAGCTCGGCTCGGTATCAAGGCTAGAGCTCAGCTCGGCATCAAGGGTTGAGCCCAGCTCGGCATCACGTAGTAGAGCTCAGCTCGGCCTCAGAAGTGGAGCTCAGCACGGCCTCAAAGGTGGAGCTCAGCTCGGCCTCAGAATTGCTGTCCCGCAGCACAACTCTCGCACGAGCAGTCAGTGCCGTGCTCTAACTCCTCAGGGGTCCACCAGTCCTCTTCAGGAAACTCGACTGTGGGACCCACCCCGTGCTCCTCAGATGTATGACCTGTAAAATCATCTAAAAAGGAGTGTACACGTGGGATGAGCTCACTAGCTCAGTAAGTAGAAAGATGGACCACACAGCAGTCCACACATCACAACACATCATATGCACTACATGCCATGCTATACATTTTAAATCACATCCACCTAAGCAACATTACTAAGTCCTTGGTTTTAGTGCTACTACAACCACAGTGTGCATATACTCCGGGTACGAGCCGCGAACTCCCTCCCGCGATACGCCCATAGGGCTATCGGAGAAGGCCCACCGTGAGAACTCAAAAAAGTAAAGACAATGCCGTCCATCGGCTCTCAACAGAAATGTAAATGACTAAAAATAAAGGTGCTGACTCCAGCAATTTAAAAGTAGTACGATTGGCCCTCTTGAATGTACCACCGGGGTTGCCGACTGTCCTACATGACTCGTTGGGCGTTATGTCTAACCGCCACAGCGACCCGACGACCGCGACCACTACTTCCCCCCAAATGATAACCCAACACCTTAACCCCTGTTGGGAAGGGTCGTAGCACGGGATGGTGAGAATCCTAATACCGCATGCTCCTATATGACATTAATACGATTGCATAGTGCCTCCGTGTCCCATTCCACGGGCCACCAATGCACTCGTCTCCAAGCCGACTACGGCGTCTAGTCTATCAATGCAACATGCACAATGATGTCCACATTCAACATATAAACATCTCATTCAATTGGCAATTGGAAAGTAAACATAGCACATATACACATCAATGTGAGGAATGACTAATCTACATAGCATATTCATGATGGCATGACTAGACTAGATATAATTAAATGAATGCCAAACAATGCCTTGAAACAAGGCCAAACGTCCTCTCCCCACTTACCTGTAGCATACGAGGATTCCCGTTCGGTACGGGTGAGATCCGGTGAGAATCGGGTAGGATTTGGTGAACCTAACATAATTGAGCAAGGTTAGAACTTCACCATTTTAGGATCAAAATTAATACAATCCGATGATAAAATCATGTTTAGAACGTTAAAAGAAGATCACACGTCCGATTTGGGTTCGATCGGACATAAGGATCACCTTCAGGGCCACACGGGTGGGTCAGACAGGTGGGTAGTCTGGCCCACAGGTCCTACCCACCGGTTGGGACCGCGCGGGTAGGGGCCCGTCGGTATGGGCCGCCGATTGTACCCACCGGTTGGGCCAGGGGCCCCTGCTAGGATCGGCGGGTAGGGGCCCGCCGGTTGGGCCCGAAGGCCCCCCTGCCTTCTCAGGTGGGTACCCACAGGCGGGTAGGGGCCCACCGGTTGTACCCACCGGTCTTGGCGGGAAACACCCTATTTCTTTCCAACTTTCTCCATTATTTGGGGATTCAAATGGGGCTTTTTCCCACCCATTCTTCACACTATCAAGGTCCTATAGGATGGTTCTAACCTAGATCTAGGTTTGATTCAAGTGATGGGAAACCATCTTACCTTCTTTGCTCAAGAACGACTTCAAACCCTCCAAATCACTTCAAACTCACAATGCTTCTTCCACCTTGTCAATGTCTCTTCAAATCCTTTAAGATCAACACATAAATCATCTATTAAACCTTAGATTCATCATTTCAAAGGGGATTTACAAGATCTCAAGAAACCATACTCGAATCAAGGGTTTAAAGCTTGGGTATGGGGAATGTTCACAAAACCCAACTTTTCTTACCTCTAACTGTAGATCTAGAGTTGAAGATCACTCTCCCGGCGCCGGAATGGGAAGATCGAGCTTCGGCGCCGCTGAAATCCCTCTTTTCTTCCTCTTCTTCTCTTCCCTTCTTCTTCCCTTTCTTTTCTCTCTCCTCTTTACTATTCTCACCAACGTATGGGTGACATAAATGGAAAGAAAAGAAAACATAAAGCTATATATATAATTCCTAATTAAGTGAATAGTGCACATGGATGGGTCACTCAGGTGGGTGGGTGTACCCACCTGTCCTACCCACCTGTGGGCCAAACTTGGGATTTTGACCGGGTTCGGGCCTCGTCGCGAACTCCACCCCCGGCATACGATGTAGCATACATATATACCTTAAAATATGGCTACAATACCTGCTTTATCCGTACATAGCCTTATGGTAGGTGCATGTACACGGCTTGGGCATTTCTATCTCTTCTGGCACTAGCTCGGACTTGTCGGGCCAGCCGGTGTTTAAGGTCACCCGAGCCATCATAGCCCATAAGGAACCCGCTCTAATTTCCTCTAGCTCGGTTCCTGCATGGTTAAACCGGTTCAACCGCGAAATCAGACCGGGTTTAAGAAGCTGGGTATTACATTACCCCCCCTTCTGAAAAATTTCGTCCTCGAAATTGCGTACCTGGTTGATCAAAAAGATGAGGGTATTTGGCCTTCATTTCATCCTCTACGGCCCAAGATGCTTCTTTAAGTGGATGATCAGCCCATCGCACCTTTACATAGGAAATGGAGCGGTTGCAAAGGGCTTTCACTTTTCGATCCAAAATTTCAGCTGGTTGTTCTGTCTAGGTCATATCAGCTTCTAGGTACTCTGGTTCCATGGGTAGTACATGAGATGGATCATGCACGTATCTCTTCAGCATGGATACGTGGAATACATTGTGAACATCCCCAAGAGAAGGTGGCAGAGCAAGCATGTAGGCTACTGAGCCAACCCGGGATAAAATCTCAAATGGTCCAATGTATCTTGGGCTCAACTTCCCCTTTCTGTGAAACCTTTGCAAACCTTTAGTATGAGAGATCTTGAGAAATACCTTTTCTCCTGGCTGAAACTCAATATCTTTTCTGCGGGTGTCCGCATAGCTCTTTTGACAGGACTGAGCTGCTTTAATCCGTTCTCTAATAACGTCGACTTGGTCACAAGTCATTTGGATCATCTCAGGTCCTAACATTCGATGTTCACCTACCTCATCCCAATACAAAGGAGTCCTGCATTTTCTGCCATATAATGCCTCATACGGAGCCATCCCAATTGTAGCTTGGTAACTGTTATTATATGCAAACTCCATAAGAAGTATATATTCTTCCCAACTGCCACTCATCTCCATTGCACTTGCCCTGAGCATGTCTTCTAATATCTGTATGGTTCCCTCCGACTGACCATCCGTCTGTGGGTGAAAAGCAGTACTCAAGTTCAGCTATGACCCCAAGGCACGCTGTAAGCTTTTCCAAAATCTGGAAGTGAACCTTGGGTCCCTATCTGAAACAATGCTTACTGGCACTCCATGTAAGCGCACTATGTTGTCCATGTAAAGTTGTGCTAGTTTGGTCATGGAGAACTTGGTCTTGATAGGAATAAAATGAGCAGTCTTGGTAAGCCGATCAACGATCACCCATATCGCGTCCATACCCTTAGGTGTACTTGGTAGTCCAGTGACGAAGTCCATCGTAATCCATTCCCACTTCCATTCTGGTACTGGGAGTGGCTAAAGAGTCCCATAAGGTCGATGCCTCTCAGCTTTTACTTTCTGGCAGGTAAGACAAATCGCCACATACAAGGCTATGGTGACTTTCATGTTTGGCCACCAGTAACTTTGTTTGAGGTCTTTGTACATCTTGGTACTTCCTGGGTAGAGTGAGTAATCGGAGCTGTGTGCTTCTTTCACTATCTTATCTTGTATATCCAAATCATCGGGTACACACAATCTGTCCTGAAACATCAATGCCCCATCACTGGCTAAAGTAAAATCTGGGTCATTCATTGTTTGGTCTTGAATCTTAACTCTGATCCGCTGCAATTCAGGATCCAAAGGTTGCTTCATTATCACCTCTTGCCTAATTGCCGGATGCACCTGTAGAGCTGTCAAGGATACAGTCAACCATTTAAGGTTTTCTGGTTGAGGTTCAAGCTCTAAGGTTGCCCCTTCATACAAGAGGGTTTCATCCATTAGCATCGCCTCTTGCGTGAGTGGTGGACTGACTGCTAAGTATGAGAGCGACACAGTCTGTGTCTTCCGACTCAATGCATCTGCCACTACATTGGCCTTGCCGGGATGATACTGAATGTCGCAATCATAATCATTCATGAGTTCAAGCCATCTTCTCTGTCTCATGTTCAGATCCTTCTGGGTGAAGAAGTATTTCAGGCTTTTGTGATCACTATATATCTCACACTTCTCCCCATACAAATAATGTCACTAGATCTTAAGGGCAAAAATGACTGCAGCTAGTTCCAAGTCATGAGTGGGGTAATTCTTCTCATACTCCTTTAGTTGTTGGGATGCATACGCTATTACCTTACCGCGTTGCATGAGAACACAACCCAAACCAACTTTGGAAGCATCGGTATAGACTGTCATTCCACCTGTGCCTTCAGGAATAGTAAGCACAGGGGCAATCACCAACCTTTCTTTCAATTCCTGGAAGCTCTTCTCACATTCCTCTGCCCAGTCGAATTTCACACCCTTTGTAGTCAACTTGGTCATTGGTGCTGAGATTCGAGCAAAATTCTCGATGAAGCGCCGGTAATATCCTGCCAAACCCAAGAAGCTTCTAATTTCGGTAACATTCTTGGGGCTTTCCCATTCCACTACTGCTTTCACCTTAGCAGGATCTACTTCGATTCCGGCTTTAGACACTACGTGCCCCAGGAATCCAACTTGTTCAAGCCAGAATTCACACTTACTGTACTTGGCAAACAACTGTTGATCCCTCAACCTCTGTAACACCATCCTCAAGTGTTGAGTGTGCTCCTCTTCGGTCTTGGAGTGGATCAAGATATCGTCAATAAAAACAATTACCCATTTGTCGAGCACATCCTGAAATACCCGATTCATTAGATCCATGAATGCTGCCGGTGCATTGGTTAACCCGAAGGACAACACTAGGAACTCATAGTGACCGTATTGAGTCCTAGATGCTATTTTGGGTATATCACTACTCTTTATCTTGAGCTGATAATAGCCGAACCGAAGGTCTATCTTTGAAAATACCCTGGCTCCCTGCAACTGATCAAATAAATCATCAATGCGTGGCAAGGGATACCGGTTCTTAATTGTTAGCTTATTCAACTCTCGGTAATCTATGCACATACGTAAACTACCATCCTTCTTCTTGACAAACAACATCGGGGCACCCCAAGGTGAAAGACTTGGGCGAATAAACCCCTTTTCTAATAATTCCTACAACTGCATCTGCAACTCCTTTAATTCAGCTGGTGCCATCCTGTATGGAGCCTTAGATACCGGAGCTGCTCCAGGAGTCAAGTCTATGGCAAACTCCAACTCTCTATCAGGTGGTAAATGCATCAGATCATCTGGGAAAACATCGGGAAACTCTTTAACCACCTTTACCTCTTCTAGAGGTGTAAGTCTTGCATCAACATCGAGTACCGATGCTATGTAACCCTGACATCCACTTTCTAGCAACTTTACCGCTTGAAGAGCGGAGACAAGGACCTTCCTCACCCTTTTCCTTGTATCTGCTCAGTTTACCCACTCTTTCCCTTCGTCATCTGTCACCTTAATTAGCCTTTCCGCACAGATCACATTAGCTCGATGAGCCGACAACCAATCCATACCCAATATAACATCAAAATTCTGCATATTGAACTTAATGAGTTGTGCATCAAAGTTCTTCCCACTAATCTCCACCGAGCACGGCCCATATACTTCCCTCAACTGTGTAAGCTTACCAGTAGGCATACTAACACTCATTCCATGGTCTAGGATCCTGGGTGACAACCCAAGTTTCTCTACAAATCTCTTAGATGCGAATGAATGTGTAGCTCCTGAATCGAATAAAACATAGGCCGGTATGTCTGATATGGGTAGGATACCTAGTATAACAATCCATATAATTTCAGTAGGTCATCAATATTAATCAATATGAATTTCTTAATTTAAAATGTACCTGCTACTACTTCTGTACTAGCCTCAGCTTCCTCGGCTGATAAAGCATACATCCTTCCCTGCGGCTGATTTCCTCGAGGTAAGGGAGGTCGGTACGCAGAGGGCTGACTAGAGGGCAAGGCTGGTCTGGCCCGACAGTCTTTCACATAATGCCCATATGAATGGCAGTTGAAGCAACGAATCTAAGATGTCGGAACCGTAGCAGGGCCCCTCTGCACTTGACCCGTTGCAGATGGAGGTCGAGGTGGCCTTGGAGCTGTAGATGCCACACTAGTGTTCGGGCGAAAAGAGGTGGAACCCGAACCACCAACTGGCCTAGGAGGGTAGCCAGGTGGCCTATAGGGCTGCCTATACATAGGCCCAGAACTGTATGATCCGCAGTATGCCTTGGAGGAATTTCCCATATCCGGGAATGGATTTGTTCTCTTCCACAGTCCAGGGGTGAGGGACTGTTCGCCCTTTTGCTTATCTTCCATGGTCTTGGCCTTCTGCACAATCTGGTCATATTCGGTCAAATCTAAGACCTCAAGTACAGACCCAATAGAGGCTTTTAGGCCTTTAGGAACCTTGCTGCCTTCTCTTCAGCTGTCCTCATATGCCTTGGGGCAAAATGGAACAAACTCTCGAATTGTTGTTGGTACTCAAGGACAGTCTTACCTCCTTGAGTTAAGCCCATGAACTCAGTCTCCTTTCGGTCTCTGAAACTGCGCGGATAATGGTTGTCCAAGAACAACTCCTTGAACTGCTCCCAAGTGGGTTCTGGATGAGCAGCCAACAATATAGGCTTGGAGGCTTGCCACCAAGAATTTGCCTCTTTCTTGAGTTACAAACCAGCACAAATGAGTTTCTGTGCATCCGTGCACTCAAGCACCTCAAATATCTTCTCTAATTCTTGGATCCACTGATCTGGTTCCAGAGGATCACTCCCCACCTTAGAGAATACAGGTGGTAAGTTCCTCTTGAATGACTCCACTACCCTTGACGTATTACTCGTCGCCGGGAAGTTAGGAGCATAAGCAGGATAGTAGGAGTATGGTGGAGGCATCCCATACTGAGGAACACCAAATGGTGGGATTGGGGGCGTACCCCCCACTTGTGGTCCCGTTCCCGACCCTACAGGCGGGTCCTGTGGAGTGAGTACCCGGGGAGGTTGACCCGGTTGAGAAAAGTCCAACTGTTGCTGGATGGCAGTCATAAATGCTTGTTGTTGCTGAAGCATTTATTGCTGAAAAGCTTGTTGGGACTGCTGAATTATTGTAGCAACATCTCCCGATGTAATGACCGGTGGAGGGTCCGGGAGCGCAGTCATAGGTGGGTCCCCATGTGCTCCACCCTGACCAAGGGTCTCTGGAGGTAGTGGAGGTGAGGTTTGCCCCACAGAGCGGGACCCCCTGGGATTTTGTGGTCGACCAACCCGACGAGGACCCCGCGAGGTACCTCGGGCATTACTACCGGATCTAGTACGTACCATTGTATCCCTGTACCTGGAACACATCACACATCATATTGGTTAAACACCATAGAATTGATTTTGGCACACAATCATATGCCATTACATGAGGTGTTGTAGTGTATGATAGCCTGTACATAATCGCAGCTCAATTCCAAGATACAGGGCAATGGCCCCAACAGATATGTCAATGGTCCCACTTGACCATAGCACATTAATTATAGGAATAATAATCAATAATGAGGATCAATGCAATCATGCTAGGAGGAGAGAAGGGGAGAAAAATTTTCAAAATTCCCCAATTTTCACAACCGGTGGGCTGCACCGGCGGGTAGGGGCCCGCCGGTTGAGCCCGCCGGTCCTAGTGCCTCCCACCGGCGGGTGGCACCGGCAGGTAGGGGCCTGCCGGTTATACCCGCCGGTCTTGCCCGTGTAAAAACACGAACAGGGCCCTACAGACCCTGTTCTGTCTGTCACTTTCCCAATCTCCTTTTCTCTTTCTTCCTTTCTTCCTTGGGCGATCTTGGAGGTCTCCTCGGCGCTTCTACTCGCGAGTCTACTCATCCACTCGGCGCTTTAGAGAAGATTCAACTCACCCTCATTCAAGTAAGTTCCTCCTTCTTCCTTTTTCAGAATTTCCATTTGGGTAGAATGCATGCATAAGGTTTACTTTCTAGGTTTCCTTTTCATTTCTAGCTTGTCGTCGTTTCCACTTTACGAGTATTCGGGTTTTGGGTTTCCCCTTTCTAATGCTGTCATTTTCCATTACTTACTAACCCTACTTCCTTTTTTTATTGTCAGGATGTCATCTCGCACCGGCAAGGGACCATCTTCCTCTGGCGCTCGACGTAAGACTACCGCTTCTAAGCGGAAGAGTGCGGAGACCAGCTCTTCAGCTCCTCGCACAGGGAGACCCACACCTGCCCAGTCTGACCCTTCAGACTATGATGAGGAGCACTTCCTTAGTGCAGAGGCAGCAGCCAACTGGCCCGACTTCCTGAAGGGGTCAGCGATGATGGAGAAGACCGTGGTAGTCGAGGACTTCCACAAGGCTAGGCTTCAAGAGAGGTTCTCAGCATTGGACTGGGACTCTATTCTTCATGTAGATCGACCGTGCTACGAGCAGCTCGTCCGTTGGTTCTATTGTAACCTGGAGGTGTCGTATCCGTACGGGGAGTTCACCATTAGCAGCTTGGTGAAGGGGGTGGACATCCAGTTGACGGTGGGCACCTTGGCCAGCATCCTGGGTATATCAGCGGCTGGACACCAATACTACAGTCCTCCCAAGAGTAAGCCTCTGGGACTGTTCATGAGCCTGGCGACACCAGACTTCATCTACGAGACCATCTGCGGTAGCAGCAACCGCCCGGAGTCTGAGACGTCCTTCTACCCTGAGGTTCGTCTATTTGCCCGGTTGGTCCAGTTCAACCTGCTCCCTAGAGGGGGTCATCGAAACCAGGTGGGTTTCATGGCGGCTTTCATCGCATTCTGCATTTTCACGGCCACAGAGGGAGGCGGCGAGCACTTGTGCCTCCCCTACATTATTCTCAAGACGATGGAGCACCATACTTCCCACCCTGAGGATGGAGGATTCCCTTACGGCAGGATCCTCACTAGGATCTTCGAGTTCTTCGGGGTGGATCTGAGCGGTGAGGAGGGGAAGAGTCCGGCTGATAGGTTCGACCGGAGAAACCTCCTGAGGATGGGTCTCCAGACCCTCATGGATTCACCTCCGAGATCAGGAGCTCAGAGAGGTAGGGGTAGGAGGGCTACCCCTATGGAGGATGTCCCCATGGAGGAGGAGTCCAGTGAGGAGGATGAGGACTACGTTCCTCAGGACGAGGAGGAGGATCTGATGGGTGGTGGCATCCCTGAGGAGGCGCCTCAGGAGTCGAGAGGTCCTGGTCCTAGTTCTTCTAGAGCTGCAGCCTCACCACCTGGAGCCCCACCACCTGGGAGTGGTGCCTACGACTTCGAGAGCATGATGTCCTCCATGTGGGCCTTGCAGGATGGCCAGGTTCAGCTACTGAGACGGCTGGATGAGATTACCTCCAAGGAGGAGCGCATTCTGGAGAGGCAGGCCACCTTGGAGGATTCCTTCCTTCGGCTGGGTCAGGACTTAGACACCACGGCCAACGCTATCTCAGCAGACTTTGGCCAGCTTCGGAGGGAGGTACGGATGGTGAACGCGAGGTTTGATTATTACGATCACCGCCTCAACGTCAACTCTAGGCCTCCGGCGAACGTGGTGATCATCGATGATGACGACGATGACCAGTGAGGGCTTGGCTCGCCCACACCAGTTGTTTATTCATTTTCTCTTTTTTGTAGACCTTATTGTATACTTTATTTCTTATCATTCCTTGTATTTACGCTGTAACTGGTTTTATTTATGGAATGATAT
>NC_056564.1:34439148-34495260 GCF_013358625.1 Macadamia integrifolia | reverse complement strand
CGTTCGCACTGAACCGGAGCGGTGACCGAGTTAACACCGGTGAACCCAAACCTGCCAGGATCATCAGATACTGTATTCCACCACAGCATACACACAACTAATATAAACTCATCAGATCAGCGGAAGACTAAGTTTTACTTGTGAATAATCCCATAATACTTGATACCCGGATTGTGATACAATAATAATATACATGTGGGCCCGAAGGCATGATATTTACACAAAAAGAATAAAATTCAAATATCAAGTACATAAGGAAATCCACCAAAAATCAGAGTACACAACTAGGCTCGGTATCAAGGCTAGAGCTCAGCTCAGCATCAAGGGTTGAGCCCAGCTCAGCATCACGTAGTAGAGCTCAGCTCGGCCTCAGAAGTGGAGCTCAGTATGGCCTCAAAGGTGGAGCTCAGCTTGGCCTCAGAACTGCTATCCCGCAGCACAACTCTCGCATGAGCAGTCAGTGCCGTGCTCTAACTCCTCAGGGGTCCACCAGTCCTCTTCAGGAAACTCGACTGTCGGACCCACCCCATGCTCCTCAGATGTATGACCTACAAAATCATCTAAAAAGGGGCGTATGCATGGGATGAGCTCACTAGCTCAGTAAGTGGTAAGTTGGACAAGACAGCAGTCCACACATCACAACACATCATATGCACTACATGCCATGCTATACATTTTAAATCACATCCACCTAAGCAACATTACTAAGTCCTTGGTTTTAGTGCTACTACAACCACAGTGCGCGTATACTCTGGGTACGAGCCACGAACTCCCTCCCGCGATACATCCATAGGGCTGTCGGAGAAGGCCCACTGTGAGTACTCAGAAAAGTAAAGACAATGCCATCCACCGGCTCTCAACAGAAATGTAAATGACTGAAAATAAAGGTGCTGACTCCAGCAATTTAAAAGCAGTACGATTAGCCCTCTTGAATGTACCACCGGGGTTACCGACTGTCCTACATGACTCGCTGGGCGTTATGTCTAACCACCACAGTGACCCGACGACCGCGACCACTGCTTCCCCCCAAATAATAACCCAACACCTTAACCCCTGTTGGGAAGGGTCGTAGCACAGGATGGTGAGAATCCTAATACCGCATGCTCCTATATGACATTAGTACGATTGCATAGTGCCTCCGTGTCCCATTCCACTGGCCACCAATGCACTCATCTCCAAGCTGACTACGGCATCTAGTCTATCAATGCAACATGCATAATGATGTCCACATTCAACATATAAACATCTCATTCAATTGGCAATTGGAAATTAAACATAGCACATATGCACATCAATATGAGAAATGACTAATCTACAAAGCCTATTCATGATGGCATGACTAGACTAGATATAATTAAATGAATGTCAAACAATGCCTTGAAACAAGGCCAAACGTCCTCTCCCTACTTACCTGTAGCGTACGAGGATTCCTGTTCGGTACGGTGAGATCCAGTGAGAATCGAGTAGGATTTGGTGAACCTAACATAATTGAGCGAGGTTAGTACTTCACCATTTTAGGATCAAAATTAATATGATCCGATGATAAAATCATGTTTAGAACATTAAAAGAAGATCACACGTCCGATTTGGGTTCAATCGGACATAAGGATCACCTTCGGGGCCACACGGGTGGGTTAGACGGGTGGGTAGTCTGGCCCACCGGTCCTACCCACCGATTGGGACCGGCAAGTAGGGGCCCGCCGGTATGGCCTGCCGGTTGTACCCATCGGTTGGGCCAGGGGCCCCTACTAGGACTGGAGGGTAGGGGCCCGCCGGTTGGGCCCACCGGTTGGGCCCGCCGGTTGGGCCCGCCGGTTGGGCCCGAAGGCCCCCCTGCCTTCTCAGGTGGGTACCCACAGGCAGGTAGGGGCCCACCCGTTGTACCCACCGGTCTTGATGGGAAACACCCTATTTCTTTCCAACTTTCTCTATTCTTTGGGGATTCAAATGGGGCTTTTCCCCACCCATTCTTCACACCTTCAAGGTCCTATAGGATGGTTCTAACATAGATCTAGGTTAGATTCAAGTGATGGGAAACCATCTTACCTTCTTTGCTCAAGAACGACTTCTAACCCTCCAAATCACTTCAAACTCACAATGCTTCTTCCACCTTGTCAATGTCTCTTCAAATCCTTCAAGATCAACACATAAATCATCTATTAAACCTTAGATTCATCATTTCAAAGGGGAATTACAAGATCTCAAGAAACCATACTCGAATCAAGGGTTTAAAGCCTGGGTATAGTGAATGTTCACAAAACCCAACTTTGCTTACCTCTAACTGTAGATCTAGAGTTGAAGATCACCCTCCCGGCGCCGGAATGGGAAGATCGAGCTTCGGCGCCGCTGAAATCCCTCTTTTCTTCCTCTTCCTTCTCTTCCCTTCTTCTTCCCTTTCTTTTCTCTCTCCTCTTTACTATTCTCACCAACGTACGGGTGACATAAATGGAAAGAAAAGAAAACATAAAGCTATATATATAATTCCTAATTAAGTGAATAGTGCACATGGATGGGTCACTCAGGTGGGTGGGTGTACCCACCTGTCCTACCCACCTGAGGGCCAAACTTAGGATTTTGACCGGGTTCGGGCCTCGTCGCGAACCCCACCCCCGGCATACGATGTAGCATACCTATATAACTTAAAATACGGCTACAATACCTGCTTTATCCGTACATAGCCTTATGGTAGGTGCATGTACACGGCTTGGGCACTCCCGTCTTTTCTGGCACTGGCTCGGACTTGTCAGGCCAGCCGGTGTTTAAGTTAACCCGAGCCATCATAGCCCATAAGGAACCCGCTCTAATTTCCTTTGGCTCGGTTCCTGCATGGTTAAACCAGTTCAACCGTGAAATCAGACCGGATTTAAGAAGCGGGGTATTATAGTAAGAGTATAGAGGAGGCACCCCATACTGAGGAATACCGAATGGTGGAATTGGAGGTGTACCCCCCACTTGTGGTCCCGTTCCCGACCCTATAGGCGGGTCCTGTGGAGTGAGTACCCGGGGAGGTTTACCCAATTGAGAAAGCTCCAATTGTTGCTGAATAGCAGTCATAAATGCTTACTGTTGCTGAAGTATTTGTTGCTGAAGTATTTTTTGCTGAAAAGCCTGTTGTGACTGCTGAATTATGGTAGCAACATCTCCCAGAGTAATAACCGGTGGAGGGTCCGGGAGTGTAGTCATAGGTGGGTCCCCATGTGCCCCACCCTGACCAAGGGTCTCTAAAGGTGGTGGAGGTGAGGATTGCCCCACAGAGCGGGACCCCCTGGGATTCAGTGGTCGACTGACCAGACGAGGACCACGTGAGGTACCTCAGGCATTGCTACCGGATCTAGTACGTACCATCGTATCCCTGTACCTGGAACATATCACACACCATATTGGTTAAACACCGTAAGGTTGATTTTGGCACACAATTATATGCCATCACATAGGGTATTGTAGTGTATGATAGTTTGCAATTAACCGCAACTTAATTCCAAGATACAGGGCCAATGCCCCAACAGGTATGTCAATGGTCCCACTTGACCATAACACATTAACATAGGGATAATAATAATAATAATCAATATAATCATATTAGTAATATAAATAAAAAAAAATTTTTAATTTTCCCAATTTCCACAACCGGTGGGTTGCACCGGCGGGTAGGGGCCCGCCGGTCCTGGCCAAGTAAAAACACGAACAGGGCCCTACAGGCCCTGTTCTGTCTTACCTCCTTCCTTTCCTCTTTCTCTTTCTCCCTTTCTTCCTTGGGTGATCTTGGAGGTCTCCTCGGCGCTTCCACTCGCGGTTCCACTCATCAACCCGGCGCGTTTGAGAAGGTTCACATCTCCCACTTCCAAGAAAGTTCTCCTTCTCTTTTTCCTTAGAATTTTCACTTGGGGGGTAAATCCATGTGTAGACTTTAATCTAGGCTTTCTTTCCATATTTCTTTCCATAGGATAGCATTTCCATGTGATTGTGATGTTTCTCTTGTGGTCATTTCTAGTTTATTAGGATTTTATCTCCTCATTTGGAGAAAAACCCCAAATCGTGCCCTAGTTTTCCCAATTTGGGGATTTCTTCAATTCTCGCTCTTTTTATCCAATTAATGATTCATTTTTTATGCATTACACTTGATTTGTGCTTAACATGCTATAGAATTCGTGAAATGTCTCTTTTGCTTGGAATCCCCATGTCTCCCCATGAAAAACCCCTCTTTTGTATTGGGTTTCCTTGATTTCCATCACATACTTGGTATTTGTGGACCTCCATAGTCTATTAGGGTGTGTTTTTGTACATTCACGATCCCGCTACCATGGCATTCCCATCTTAGACCTATAGTTTCAAGTTACATATGCTCCTTGCTATCATTTTGTTGTTTTATCATGACCCCGCGTTGGCACTTACCGTGCATCTCGTTCATAGGCTCCCTATCATTTCTAGCTTTTCGTTTTTTTCTATTTTGCGAGAAATTTGAGTTTTGGGGCTACCCTTTACTGCTGTCATTTTCCTTTCCCCACTCACCTTGCTTTCTTTTCTTCTTGCCAGGATGTCATCTCGCACCGGCAAGGGACCCTCTTCTTCTGGCGTTCGACGTAAGACTACCGCTTCTAAGCAGAAGAGTGCGGGAACCAGCTCTTCAGCCCCCCGCACAAGGAGACCTGGACCTGCCCGGTCTGACCCTTCAGACTATGATGAGGAGCTCTTCCATAGTGCAGAGGCAGCAGCCAACTGGCCGGCTTTCCTGAAGAGGTCGGTGATGATGGAGAAGACCGTGGTAGTCGATGACTTCCACAAGGCTCGGCTTCAGGAGAGGTTCTCAGCACTGGGCTGGGAGTCTATCCTCCACGTAGACCGTCCATGCTACGAGCAGCTAGCCCGCCGGTTCTACTGCAACTTGGAGGTTTCTTATCCGTACGGGGAGTTCACCATAGTTAGCTTGGTGAAGGGGGTCGACATCCAGCTGACCGTGGATACCTTAGCCAGCATCTTGGGCATATCAACAGCTGGGCACCGATACTACAGTCCCCCCAGGAGTAAGCCTCTGGGACCATTTATGAGCTTGGAGACGCCGGACTTCATCTATGAGACCATCTGCGGTAGCAATACCCGTCCGGAGTCCAAGACATCCTTCTACCCCGAGGTTCGCTTATTTTCCCATTTGGTCCAGTTCAACCTGCTCCCCAAAGGAGGTCATCGGAACCAGGTGGGTTTCATGGTGGCCTTCATCGCTTGCTGCATATACACGGCCGTAGAGGGAGGTGTCGAGCACTTGTGCCTGCCGTACATCATTCTCAAGACGATGG
The DNA here is from genome assembly GCF_013358625.1 of Macadamia integrifolia. NCBI lineage: Eukaryota > Viridiplantae > Streptophyta > Magnoliopsida > Proteales > Proteaceae > Macadamia > Macadamia integrifolia. The sequence goes on along the minus strand of NC_056564.1, from coordinate 34,489,969 downwards.
AGCACCACACTTCCCACCCTGAGGATGGAGGATTCCCCTATGGCAGGATCCTCACTAGGATCTTCAAGTTCTTCGGGGTGGACCTGAGCGACGAGGAGGGGAAGACTCCGGCTGATAGGTTCGACCGGGGTAACCTCCTGAGGATGGGTCTCTATACCCTCATGGATACACCTCCGAGAGTAGGAGCTCAGAGAGGTAGGGGTAGGAGGGCTGCCCCTATGGAGGATGTCCACATGGAGGAGGAGTCCAGCGGGGATGATAAGGACTATGTTCCTCAGGACGAGGAGGATGATCTGGTGGGTGGTGACATCCCTGAGGAGGTGCCTCAGGAGTCGAGAGGTCCCGATCCTGGTTCCTCCAGAGCTGCAACCTCACAGCATAGAGCCCCACCACCTGGGAGTGGTGCATACGACTTTGAGGGCATGATGTCCACCATGCAGACCTTGCAGGATGGCCAAGTTCAGTTACTGAGAAGGCTGGACGAGAGTGCCTCCAGGGAGGAACGTATCCTGGAGAGGCAGGTTACTTTGGAGAACTCCTTTCTCCAACTGGGCCAGGACTTGAGCACCACGGCCAACGCCATGTCAGTAGATTTTGGCCGACTACGGAGGGCGGTACGGTTGGTGAACGTGAGGTTTGACTACTACGACCATCGCCTCGACATCAACTCTAGACCTCCGGCGAACGTGGTGATCATTGATGACGACAACGATGACCAGTGAGGGCTTAGCTCACCCACACCAGCTTTTTATCTATTTTCCTTTTTGTGGACCATGTTGTATATTTCATTTCTTCTCATTCCTTGTATTTGCACTGTAACTGGAATCATTTGTGGAATAATATATTTTGATAGCGGTTTATTTGTGGTGAATTCATATGTTGATTACTTGTGTAGTTTAGTTGTGGTGTATTTTGTTATTTTTGATCTTTGTCGTATACGAATGTATTTTTTATCATGTGTTTGTGTAAAAAAAATTTGGAAATCCCATTTTACGCCGTTATGCTGCCAAAATTTTGTCAAACTAGTACTCGATAGGTTATAACATCAACTTATTTACCTTTTATCTACTCTCACGCATGCCATGAATGCAACATCTAATGCAACCATTTTTAATACTTCATTCTTTGGCTTTTACTCTTTAAAGCTTTTACATTAACCCAACCCCATTTCCCTATTATAGAGTCTACGGGATTCTAATGGTATGCTGTGAGTGGAGCAGAGCATCACGCTCTGATACCACCGTTGTCACACCCCGTTCACACTGAACCGGGCCAATGACCGGGTTAACACCGGTTAACCCAAACCTGTCAGGATCATCTGATACTGTATTCCACCACAGTATACACACAACTAATATAAGCTTATCAGATCAGCGGAAGACTAGGTTTACCTGTGAATGTTCCCATAACACTTGATACCCGAATTGTGATACAATAGTTATATACATGTGGGCCTGAGGGCATGATATTTACACAATAAAAGTACAATTCACATATCAAGTATATAAAGGAAACCATCAAAATAATCAGAGTACACAGCTCGGCTTGGCATCAAAGGCCAGAGCTCAGCTCGACATCAAGGGTTGAGCCCAGCTCAGCATCACATGGTAGAGCTCAGCTCGGCCTCAAAAGTGGAGCTCAGCTCGGCATCAGAACTGTGATCCTGTAGCACAACTCTCGGACGAGCAGTCAGTGCCGTGCTCTAACTCCTCAGGGGCCCATCAGTCCTCTTCAGGGAACTCGACTGTGGGACCCACCCCGTGCTCTTCAGATGTATGACCTGTAAAATCATCTAAAAAGGGGGTACCCGTGGGATGAGCTCACTAGCTCAGTAAGTGGTAAGATGGACCACACAACAGTCCACACATCAAAACACAATCATATGCACTACATGCCATGCAATACATTTTAAATCACATCCACCTAAGCAACATTACTAAGTCTTCGGTTTAGTGCTACTACAGCCACAGTGTGCGTATACTCCGAGTATGAGCCGCAAACTCCATCCCGCGATACGCCCATAGGGCTGTCGGAGAAGGCCCACCGTGAGTACTAAGAAAAGTAAAAACATACCGACCACTAGCTCTCAACGGAAATGTAAATGACTGAAATTAAAGGTGGTGACTCCAGCAATTTAAAAGCAGTACGATTGGCCCTCTTGAATGTACCACCGGGGTTGCCGACTGTCCTATTGACCCGCCGGGCGTTATGTCTAACCACCACAGTGACCCAACAACCGCGACCACTGCTTCCCCCCAAATGGTAACCCAACACCTTAACCCCTGTTGGGAAGGGTTGTAGAACAGGAAGGTAAAATCCTAAACCGCATGCTCCTATATGACAATAGTAAGATTGCATAGTGCCACCGCGTCCCATACCACGGGCCACCAATGCACTCATTTCCAAGCCGACTAAGGCATCTGGTCTATCAATGCATCATGCGCAATGATGTCAACATTCAATCACATAAGCATCTCATCACTTGGCATTTAGAAAGTAAACATAGCACACATGCATAACAATGTGAGAATGACTAATCTAGATAGCATATTCATGATGGCATGACTAGACTAGATACAAGTAAATAAATGCCAAACAATGCCTTGAAAGAAGGCCAAATGTCCTCTCCCCACTTACCCGTAGTGTACAAGGATTCCCTCTCGGTACGGGTGAGATCCGGTGCGAGAAGCGTAGGATTTGGTGAACCTAACATGATTGAGCGGGGTTAGTACTTCACCATTTTTGAAATCAACATTAACACGATCCAATGACATGATCATGTTTAGAATCCTAAAAGGAGGTCACACGTCTGATTTGGGTCCAATCGGACGGAAAAAATCACCTCCGAGGCCTCATAGGTGGGTCAGACAGCCCACCTGTCTGGCCCACCGGTCTGGATCGACGGGCAGGTTGGCCCGCCGGTTGGCCCACCGGTTGGGCCAGGGGGGCCTGTTAAGATCGGCGGGCAGGGTGGCCCACCGGTTAGCCTGTCGGTCGTGCCTGAAGGCCCTGCCCTCTCAGGCGGGTGTCCACAGGAGGGCCAGATGGCCCACCGGTCTTGGCGAAAAAACTGCTGTTTCTTTTCAACTTCCTCCATTCTTTGGGATTCAAATGGGGCTTTTCCCAACCCATTCTTCACACTTTCAATGTCTTATAGGATGGTTCGAACCTAGATCTAGGTTAGATTCAAGTGATGGGAAGCCATCTTACCTTCCTTGCTCAAGAACACCTTCAAACCCTCAAAATCACTTCAAACCCACAATGCTTCACCAACCTTGTCAATACCTCTTCAAATCCTTCAAGATCAACACATAAATCACCTATTAAACCTTAGATTCATCATTTCAAATGGGATTTACAAGATCTCAAGAAACCCTACTCGAATCAAGGGTTTATGCTTGGGTATGGTGAATGTTTAAGGAACCCAACTTTGCTTACCTCTAAATGTAGATCTAGTGTTGAGGATCACTCTTCCTGCGCCGGAATGGGAAGATCAAGCTTCGGCGCCGCTGAAATCCTTCTCTTCTTCCTCTACCTTCTCTTCCCTTCTTCTCCCCTTTCTTTTCTTTCTCCTCTTTACTATCCTCACCGACGTACGAGTGTCATAAATGAAAATAAAAGAAAATCATAAATGCTATATATATACTTCTTAAATAACTAAATAGTTCACATGGATGGGTCACTCAGGTGGGTGGGTGCACCCACCCGTCCGCCCACCTGAGGGCCAAAACTTGGGATTTTGACAGAGTTCGGGCCTCGGCGGGAACCCCACCCCTATCATACGATGTAATATACGTATACACCTTAATATACGGCTACAATACCTGCTTTACCCGTACATGGCCTTATGATAGGTGCATGTACACGGCTTGGGTACTCCCGTCTCTTCTGGCACTGGTTCGGACTTGTCGGGCCAGCCGGTGTTTAAGGTCACCCTTGCCATCATAGTCCACAAGGAGCCCGCTCTAACTCTCTCCGGTTCGGATCCTGCATAGTTAAACTGGGTCAACCGTGTAATTAGACCAAGTTTAAGAAGTAAGGTATTACACCTACTCCCCCTCTTTTGACAATGATGATATATGGGCGACGGAGAAGTTAGTACGTTTGCTTCTTAGGAGGACACAGTTTTCCTAGCAAAACCTTAGACACCCTAATACCTATTTCAGTCAACCTGACACCTTGAATTCAGAAACCGAATGATTATGTGTAGAATAATTGATATTTTTTCACTTTGTGTGATAGATGACACTATAGGGGTGACTGGAGGTGGTTGCCAATATTCTCAGGAATCCCATAATTTAGTTAATATAATGAAAATTCTCTATTTTCTTGATTCTTGTGAATTCTTGAGTCATAAAAGATCTGATATCTTACATTATTGGATATTACTCTTCGATAGAATTTCGTTGATATCTCGTGCGTAAAATTTTGATACTCGTAGCTCCTGGAATCATCCATGAAAGTTTCAAAACGCTAGAAATTCTAATACCTACTTCAATGAACCCAACACCTAGAATCCGGATACCGAATGATTACATGTCATATAGTTGATTCTTTTTCAATTAAAGTGATTGAAAATACTATGGGGGTGACCGGTGGTGACCGGAGGTGGCTGCTAATATTCCTAGAATGCTGGAATTCTATTAATACAAAGCAGATTCTCTGTTTTCTTAAGTATCGTGAATTCTCAAGCCATAGGCTCAAATTCTACATTATTAGATAGTACTCATCGAGAAGATTTCATCAATATCTCATGCGTAAAATTTTGATGCTCGTAGCTCTCGGAATCGCTCTCGAAAGGTCAAATTTTTCAAAAAAAAAAAAAACTAGGCAAGTGCATATTTGCACTGGGTGACGGTTACAGCCGCCCCTCATATTGGTCCCTCTGCCAAATTCATTGCCAAACTGGCTAGTGGAACATAAAGAGCTTAATTTATTTGAAAAGCAAGGCAATTTATTTTGACTAATCATCGTATGAAGCATGTGTTCATGGTGTGACCAAGCTGTGATGTTAGCCATCATACAAATCCTTTCAGCAATACTAGTAGACAGAGCAGAGATAGGAGCTATAGAGAACATGTAAAGCCCAACTAGTATGAAGAATAGCTTTGGTTCACAAATCCATGACAGAAAACAAAAAAAGGAAGATGGGTGAATTCAAAATATACAAATGGAAGTTTTTGTTATTGTAGGTAAATGTAAACATTAGAAAATTGAAATGCCCAAGAGGGAGAAGAGTTATTGATTTACCGGTGTGAAAAATAATAAGACCCTTACCATTAGCAATATGGAGATGATCCTATTCAGAGTATGGATCATAGGAGGAGAAGGGTTGGCTGTCCGGAGTCACATGATGGATAGCTCCAATGTCCAAGAACCATGTGTGCGGTGCAGAAGTAGAGGAGGGTAGGGGACTGAGATGGGTAGATGGGGGGGTAGGGGTTGGGGGGATAGGGATAAGTAGTGTGGGGTGGGGTAGGATATATATATATATGGTGGGTTACATGGCTGCTGGTGGTAGTAGCAGTTGGTGGCAACTTGATTTGTGTGCTGGAAAATAACACAGTACAGACGACCATTATGTCCACGTCCATGCTCCCTCCAACTACGACCACGGGAAGAACCACAGTTTGGGGAGTTGGAACGTGGCTACTAAAAAAAAAGGGTACCCCGCATAGGTTGAGGTTGAGCAGTATTGGCAGCTACGAATTTTGTAGTGGAAGATGCTTTAGTCAATTTCTTTAGAGATGAACCATGAAGGAATTCATGGCTGAGAAGAAGGGCATGGATATCCGTGTATACAGCTGCTCAGGGCGGCATAAAAGTGACGAGATAATATCAAGAAAGTCATACTGTAGGGCACAAAAAAACATAAATGTTAAAGTCCTCCATAAGAAGGAGCTTGTTGGGAGCAGATAATTCATCATCAATTGTTTTGGCATGATGGAGAAACGCAATGATGGACTCATCTGGTTTGTGAACCAGATCTTGTAATGCAAGATGTAGAGAGAGAACTCATGTGGTGGATGAAGAAGCAAAAGCGATAGTATTTGTTTCCCAGATCCCATGACTAGTTGTCTTCCCAATGATCAACAGAAAAATTCCCTCACTTAAAGAGGCAATGAGCATACTCATGAGGGAGTTTTCTAGATGATGCCAATGCAAGGCAGCAATAGGATCAGATTTTTTTTTTTTCTAACAAGTATTCAGGCCCTAGTCCCATATCTGAAAGATGTAGGAGTCTCCTCGATAGTCAGTCACCCGAGGGAGAATAGATAAAAATCAAGCATGATAAGCTCAATTTCTTAGAGAGAAGCGGATGAAAGCCATGGATAATTTGAAGAAATATACACAATTGATGGCTAAGGCATTTAATAAACACATGAAGCCTCGTCACATAAAAGAAGGGGAACTAATTCTCTGAGAGCAAAGGGCTCCCGTTCATGATCCAAGAGGGAATTTCGGCCTTAAAGAAAGTTCTTTGGATCCAATTTAATGGATAGAAAGTGATGAGAAGGCATGAGAGAGGAGGCAGGTTGGGTGGTGGTGGTGGTATGGTTGGCAGGTGGCCTGGTGTAGATGGTGGTGGTGTGGTGTTGTTGTTGGAGAGAGAAGGGTTTGATGGATGGTGGGAATTAAGGGGTGTGTTGACGTCAGCCATTAAAAATGTGTAGAAGTTCGTGCAAAGGGAAGATCACCAGCAGCGAAAAAGAAAAACCACATTTCAGTAGGCTCGTTGGAGCAAAAAAACTGATTAGGCATGCCTAGCTCTTGATACCAAGCTAGAATATTAATTTGTGATAGCTAGATTGACTTGAAATATGGTGTATGGTTGGACTTACCAACCTTGTTACAATATAGAATCCAAACTTTCCATACTTACATGGTTTACAAAGAAAGGAAATATGCACATGCCATAAACATGGAGAATATTAATAGAAAGATATATATGCACAGTTGTATCCTTGGAGTGCAAGGTAATCGTATTGGTTGATACTAAGCAACGTAAGAGATCAACTAAACTCAAATTCACCAACCCATTGGTGCCAAATTGCCAGTACATGCACCAATGCACCACGAACATTATATAAGGACATAAGAAGAAGATGAGAGAGAGCCTCCATGTGTCTATCACAGGTAGAAGAGAGATCAAATTTAAGGATATTATGGCTCTAAAAAGCAAGGTCCTTGTAGTTGGTGGAACTGGGTACCTAGGCAAGAGGATTGTTAAGGCAAGTTTAGCACAAGGTCACCCCACCTATGTCCTTCAACGCCCGGAGATCGGCTTAGACATTGACAAACTTAAGATGCTCATGTCATTCAAGGAGCTCGGAGCCCATCTTATCGAAGCCTCTTTTTCCGAACACCGGAGCCTCGTTGATGCCGTGAAACAAGTTGATGTTGTTATATGTGCCATCTCCGGTGTTCATTTTAGAAGTCATAATATTCTTTACCAACTAAAGCTTATTGATGCGATCAAAGAAGCTGGAAATGTCAAGTTATGGTTATCATCATAAGCTTAGTTTTCATTCCCCTCTCTTAGTGATAAACCTAAAAAGAAATGTTGTGAATTTCTGCAGCGATTCTTGCCATCGGAGTTCGGCATGGATCCGTCACGGATGGGGCATGCACTTGAACCTGGTAGGGGGACTTTTGATGAGAAGATGACTGTGAGGAAGGCAATTGAAAGTGCCAGCATCCCCTTCACTTATGTCTCAGCCAACTGCTTTGCTGGTTACTTTGTTGGGAACCTGGCCCAGATGGAAAGGCTCACACCTCCGAAGGAAAAACTTACTATATATGGTGGTGGTAATGGGACAGGTGAGAATGAGAGGTTTGTTATATTATTACCTAGAGTGAGACGGTTGTGGATCAGGTCCTCGCCATTCTTAATTTGGACTACTGAAAATAAAAACCAATTAAAGAAATAGAGAGATTAAGTGGAGTCCTAAGTGTGGATCAAACACCGTACGAGTACCTGATCCAGACTCAAGTGAAACATGTCAGATTTCTTAAAATTCCAATCTAACCCTAAGTCCTCTTAGCTCAGTCCAAGCCCAACCCACCCCTAAGGTCGGGCTTGGATTTCTCATTCAGCCCAGCCTTAATTGACCCTCGTTAGGCCGGGTTGGCTATAATTGATCCTAATTGACCTTGATTTTCTTTGGGCTAACTTGCCCTAAATTTTTCCATTTGTGCCATTTTATATACACTAAAAAAGTGAAACATCATCAATATCAATACTTATTTACTCGCCTTTGAATCACGTACAAGAACAATCTAGTATGACACTGGTCCATGGATTTGGAATCCACTTTCTCTCTCTTCATTTTATAGATTCCAAATCCACGGACCAAGGTCGTACGAGATTATTCTCGTACGTGAACTTGATATGGATTCATTTACTCACCCTTATCCCAACTAAATGGGTTCGATTACATGGATGATCCTATTCATCTAGTCCACTCTATTCAAAGCTATGTAAGATTCCAGTACTATCTATGCATGTCCTTCCTTACCACTTATTCTATGGTAATTTAGGCCTAGCTTTAACTCTTTTAGCTCCATCAATTGTAAGTAAATCACTCCTATAAATGGGACATGTGATGGCTATTGCACATGTCTATGCCACTTCAACTGAGTTTCCCACAGTTTATCATGGATAGGGGCAATGCCTAGGTTTGCTCTTATTTGTTCATTCTTTATTTTATGTTTCTGTCATCCACCATAACATTTTTCATTTCAGCCATATGAAATTTGTTTATATGTTTTTTTTTTACTACCCAACATTCAACACCTTACATCTTTGCTGATTGTATAATCATTCTATAAAATTTTCCTTTAAATTTTAAAGAAATACATCTTAAATGAATACATCTATCACATAACTCTAATTGTGCCCCTCCTTTTCATCAATATCAATCATTCTTAAAAGACTTGAAGACTGTTCCGTCCAGCTCAGGATCCCCTGCAGATGAGGTTGTAGCCTTTCTCATGTTCTGCTTAGAAGCGTATGAATGCACGTAAATTTATGTTATAATTGGTTGCAGCAATTTTCTTGAACGAGGATGATATCGCAGCATACACCATTAAAACTATAGATGATCCACAGACATTAAATAAAACAGTTTACCTCAGGCCGCCGGAAAACATCCTTACCCAGAGAGAGTTGGTCGGAATTTGGGAGAAACTAATTGAGAAGCAACTAGAGAAGACCACCATATTATAAGAAGACTTCCCCGCTTCTATGAAAGGTGCCATCTTGATCTCCTCCTCTTTCACTGTTTCTCTTATTTTGCTTCTTCTTTAAATATTAAATTGTTTGCTTTGTTACGTTCCAGGTATGGATTATGTTGCCCAAGTAGGGATTGGGCATTTCTACCACATTTTTTTATGAAGGCTGCCTAGCAAATTTTGAGATTGGAGAACGCGAAGAAGAAGCTTCAAAGTTATATGAGGCTTCAACATGTATCTCTGAAATCATTGATAAACTGACGATGAAAATAACCAATATCCCACCTCTGATTTTCCAATTATGAAAAATTTCAGCTAGAATTGCAATTCTAAGTTTCGTTCAGATAGAGAGCTATGTATATTTCTGTTTTCAGAAAATAAGAATAAGTAGTTCCCAATCAGTGTTGTTGGATTCCATTTGTTACAAATAGGTAGTTCTGGCCCATTTTTCCGGTTTGCCCTATGGAATTTGTCGACATATCACAATCCTCGAAATGAAATATTTTTCTATGAGAGTACGATTGACACCCAATCAGTGTGATTGGATCCCCTAGTTCCAAGGGATCAAAATCCTCTGTTTTTCCCATCTATGTTTTTCCTTGTTTTGCTACCTCCAGAATGCGACACGTGGACAATAAAGAGACCAACGGTCAAGATTGGGTGAGGATTATTACATCTGGTGCATTGGTCTTAAAGTTGTCCACGTGTCGCGTTCTGCAAGTAGCAAAACAAGGAAAAACAGGGATGAGAAAAACAGAGGATTATTTTCCAGTTCTAAGTGGGTAGTTCTGACCCATATTCTCCCTGTTTTCCTTGCGGATTCTATCAATGAATTCCTGCCCTCGAAACAGTCACCGATTGACATGCAGCCAGTGTGATTGGACTCCAATTGCGAAGCATATTTATTTGAAACCCCTAACTCCCATAATTTCCCATCAGCCAGTAAGGGTCATTCAAATGGAAGGGAGAACGGTTCATCATTTCCCTTCAATATTTTAAATGCATGCCTCCTTTCATTTTTCTTTCTTTCTGTCTTCTTTTTCTTCTTCCCCCCCCCCCCTCCCTCCCCCCTCCTCCCTCCTCCCTCCTCCCTCCTCCCTATAGTTAATAAAATTTTTGAGGGATATTTATATGGTCTAGGATGACAAATATCAGCAAGGCGAACGGGGTGCCATCCATTGGAGTTCTTCCTATTCCCATAGTTAATTCAGTGAATAATTCTTTCCAAATCTGAATTTGAAATAAAAATCGAAAAAAAAATAAAGGAAATTTAGAATGTTTTTAAAGAGCACGGATAATTCCCGTGACCCATGGTTTAAAGTATCTCCGATACCGATACGATACCCTTCGACACGTATCTTAAATTTAGCCGATCGATACGATACACACCGATACGATACATGAAATTTTTAAAATCGTTTTATATCGATATATATCCTATGATACATATCGATATGCACCAATACACTATCGACACGTACTGATACTCTATGAAAAATATAAAATCAAGGTGAAATATACGTTTTGGTATGTATCAGTACGTATCGGTGAGTATTTGTATGTATCGATTGATACATATCGATGAGTATCAGTACATATCAGTGAATATTGGTATGTATCGATCAGTACATATCGGTGAGTATCGGTATGTACCGATACAGTGCGCTACGGTCATATAATGGCCAAGATGGGTATTTTTTCACAAAACACGATTTTTTGAGGTGTTTTTGTTCTCAAGTTACTGCCAGTCATATTTCTCTCTAACTAAAGTGGAAATCATGATTTTGAACAAGGATTTTACATTTATGGAACAACTACAAACCTTGAATTCTTAGTGCGATACCCTCAATTTAGTGTTTATGCATAGTACATGTTATCAATAGCTTTTTTTAATAAATTTTTAATGCAAAAGTGTTTAAAAAGGTGTTTTATATCCATTTATGTATGTATCTTTAGCGTATCTTAGAGTATCTTCGATACGATACCCTCCGATATGTATCTTAATTTTGGTCGACCGATACGGCGACCGATACCGATACTTTAATCCTTGCCGTGACCGAATTATATTTGAATAGTTTGATTAAATTAAGAGAGAAAAGCTGTTTGTAACCAATCAAGTTACAAAACATTGTTGTTGCGACATAATTGCCCATCCTAAATTACTTTCCATTTTTTTTAATGTAAGGATTTCTTTTATAATTTCCCCCACATTCTTCCTCTTCCTCTTTCATCTCCCATTCTTCTCCCTCTCTCCTCCCATTGCCCTCAGCCTGTTCTCCAGTGCCCTACACTCTTAGTATATTTCCCTGCTCATCGCTGCAACTGACCATGGTACCCCCAATTTCTCCGAGACTCCTAGTTCATTGGAATGTAGTAGAAGATGATGGATGAAGAAATTGAGACAAAACATTAATGATGATTGAGGAACTGACTCCAGCAGCAAAATGAATAGAAGGAAGAGGAACACGTCTTCGGGTCCGTTGGGAGTTAGGGATTGAAAACGCTCGTGGAAGGAATGGTAACTTCTCTCCTTCCTCGGCGGTGGGAATGAGATGTGGGAGTCTAGTGAATCTTCAGGTAAGTAAACTAGGACTCTCAATTCACCTCCGCTGATATGTTGACACTTGTTAAATCCTTAATCGTATGGTAACTGCCTATTATCCTATTTTCAAATATTCGAAGATTTAAAAATTAAGAAGAAAAAAGAAATGATCCCAATAAAAACGAAAGTTAATTGCTTTGATTCCGTTTTGTAATTTCTTTCTTCTTATGACACAAGAGATTATTTTATTTTCTCTCTCACCTTCTTTTTCTTCTTCTTGTATGCTCTTTCATTTAGTTCCTACAGGTGCAAAAGTTGAAACTCAAGAACATCATCTTGTGTGGGAGGAATTTGAAAAACAAGAAAATATGGTGATGCATTCTTCACATTTGAGAGAGTGTTGAAGAAGAAGGGAGAGAGAGAGAGAGAGAGAGAGGGGGGGGGGTGGGAGGCAATGGTGGTAGTGTTGGGGTGTTAAGATAATCTTTAGGGTTTTAATAGGAATTAGATTACAGCGGAGTCAAAGGAGAAGGAGAGAGAAGCTATATAAAAAAAATTAAGATAATCTCTAGTTTTCAATAGAAATGAAATTGCTAACGGAATCAAAGGAGAATACACTTTCCTTGTTTGCTGGGATTCTTATTTTCTTATTTATTTATTGAAATCTTGAAAATATTAGACAATTTAACTAACCATTTAACTATTCTCTTAAAAGATAAGACGTGTCAAGAATCTAGCATAAGTGAATTGAGAGTCCCTATTCACTTACGAGAAGATTCACCGGACTCGAGATATAGTGCTGCTTTTCCATTTTATTTACAAGAAAAACCATGTCACTCTCTTCCCCTCTTTCCTTCTCTCCATCTCTTCAAATCTTTCATTTCCTTTCTTAGTGGAATTTACCATCACTCCCCTGCACTTGACTTATATTTACTAAAACTCCCCTATCTTTTACTTTTTTCTGATACCCCTTGCATTTGGAGGTCTACATCTCTTTCTCCCTTGTTCTTTTCCAATACCCAGATTACCCCTTCTTTTCACTTGTATCTTACTAAATTTTTTTTTCAAATTGATTAGTTTAAAAATAACACTGTGGAAGGATGGTACAAATAAAGGGCATGGTTCAAGTAATTGGAATTGGATTGTCCAAATTAAGTGATCTGTATTAGTATTGGTTGAGAACGATACAGATCCAATACTTTAATTATTTTTGTAATCCCTAAAATCATGTGTAACAACCCTAACGGGGAATATAACATTGAGATCGATACCGATCCGAATTAGTATCGGCTGAGATCGATATTAATCCAATACCGATAAAAAAAAAAAAAGGTTACTAAACTGGTGATGATGGATGAGACAAAAGAAAAATAAAATAAACAATATCCTTGATGATGGATGGGACAAAATAATAAATAAACAATATATTTAAGTGACTCAATAGTTTTTTTTTTTTCAATAGGTAATTTGTATGTATTAAGCAAAAAAGAAAACATATAAAAACACAGAGAAAGGCAACCCCTACAGCTTTCTTTGGGCAGACCAAAAGAAAGGAGGAGAGGTCCTTAAATCAAACAGGATAAACCCTGTAGCACAATTTATGTACTATAGAAAGAAAATTTTAGCAATTGGGAAAAGATGCTATGAAGGAATTAAGTAGCCCAATCTCAGAAGCGAAGAAAGTACGGGGCATTTTTCATGCGATGACTCTTCCGCAGAATGCTTCTCACTATTGGATGGGTCAGGTTTCTAAAGACTTCAGAACCACCATCATCATTCGACTCTGACGCTTGCTCTGAAAAGCCCAAATGTGTACCATCTATATTATCAACTTGATGGGTCATCTCCACACATTGGTTCAACTCATTTTGATTGATCACCTCCTCACTAATAAAATCCACAATGTCCTCTGCTTCCTTGAAATAAGCCGAATATTTCTTGGGAATGGTTTCTCCACATTGTTTTGATGAAAGAGAATGAGCAATGGAAATTGGAGATATATAAGAAGGTTCCTTATCCATTGTAGCTTGGTTTTTTAAATAGGCCGATTGAGCAACTTGCTTGGACAGCTTAGCCTCCAACGTGTCTTCATAATCAAATCCATTAATCAAGGAATCATGTCCCAAGCCTTTGTCCACAGCAGCATCTCCAGGAATATTCCATCGATCCTCTCCATTATTATCCTCCTCATAAAGAGTGGAAGAATATAATTTCCCCAAATTGACTCCCTTCAAAATAAGTAAGGCGCCTTCCACCTCACCATCCTCCAACTCCTCTTCAATAAATGGCATATTCTTTCCATCTCCCAAAGGCACTCTCTCCACCTCCTTAAAAGTTAAATTTGAAACCAAGTCAACACGAATTGGCCGATCTCCTTCCAAAATCATCTTCCTCATAACAAAATTGGTAGTAAAAAATTTGGAAGATATGTCCTTCCGCGCCATCATCAAGAAGATTTGGTGGAATATTCTCCCCATCTCTCAAATGGAAACTGTCCTCCTTATCACAATTCAAAATTGAATTCAAATTTGAAGAAGCCAAGAAAAAACCAACTGGCCGATCTCCTTTCAAAATCTTTTCCTTCGTAACAAATTTGGAAATAACCGAATTGGGAGCAATCTCATCATTAAAAAGATTTGATGGAATATTCTCTTCATTTCTTAAAAGGCAATCCTCCACCATATCACAATTCAAATTTGAATTCAAATTCGAAAGAAGATAATCACCTTCTAGCCGATCTTCCTTCAATGAATTATCCTTCATGACAGAATTGAAAAGAAGATCCTCAATGCTAGAATCGGCGATCCTTCCAACTAGGCCCCTTTCTAGCAAGTCATCGCCCCTTATTTCATCAGCCACATCATCAAACACTAATAACTCCTTGGATTTAAGAGCTAAAATTAAATTTGTCTCTCATCCAAAACAACAAATAAATTTTCATGCACAATTGCCTCCCTTATAATAGGTAAAACATTGACCTTTCTTCCATTTGTTACTGAAGTGAAATTATGGGTGGAATCATTCTCCCTCAAATCTCTTCTTGAATTTAAATTTGAATTTGAAAATGCTAGTGGGACCTCCTCCATACTTCCACCATTTGCTACCAACCTAGGATCCACAATCTCAGCTGCTGCCACCGGATTTTTTTAGTTTTCTTCAATTTTTCCGCCATCCACCACCACTTTTGGCTGACTCACTGGGCATTGTCCAACATTTCGAACCCATTACAGGTGGGCTGTCGTACAAACTTCCTTCCCACATTAGATAGAGTCATGACCAAATAGCCAACACTTACTATAGGATGTGGGTCTCCAATCATTCACAACATCCTGAGAAAAGGTAATCCCTTTCTCATCATACACCGAAATAGACTTCGACAATTCATCACTAGCATGAACTTCTAGGCAACTCCTTGCATAAGACAATCGCTTCATAGTTCGAGTGCATTTATTAGAAGTATAGGGACCCCCACCACACTCCTTATGCCACTTAAAGCTTCAACAGTCCAATAAAGCAAAGGAAGGTTTGGCAAGGAGATCTAGATTGGGATGGAATTCAACTGTACTTTGTTTAAAGCAATACTCGGATTCCAAAGCCGCAACAGCAATGGTTTTCTATTAACAAACCAAGGGCCACCTTCCCAAAATTTTAATCTATCCTCCTCCACATTAAAACAAAAAATGAACATACCACTCTCAAGCATAAACTTATCAACGTGACCAGATAATTTTCATTGTTTAAGGAGAATATCTTTAGCAATCTGAAATGGTAGTCTTCTCCCCTTGAAGTGTCCCACCAAGGCTTTCTCCCATCACTTCACACCAGCTTCAGTCATGGAAGAAGAACATCGAGCCACCATGCTCCCATCAACCTTCGAAGGTTTCACAAAACCAAGCTTCAGCCCATCTACTCGTTCCAAGGATTTAGCAGAGACTAGATCTACCCATCTTTCTCCATCACCTTGTTGTTTCCCTTTATCCATCGGACCTCCATCACCATCATCACCACCAGAATGGCTACCTTCCCCAATATTAATGCATTTAAAGAGAAGAAAATTGATATTGGAGCCGAGGAGTTATAGTTTCAGCCAACAAAGCAACATTTAAACTAAGTAATAATGGAAGGATAAGCCAGTTGGTTGTTTTCTTAAATTAGGAAAAGCATGTATTGAACCAATCAATTTGAAAAAAAAATTATTAGGTTACAAGTGAAAATGAGGGGTAATCTGGGTATTTAAAAAGAGCAAGGGAGAAAGAGATCTAAAGTCCAAAAGTAGGAAAAAAAATAAAAGGTAAGGGAGTTTTAGTAAATAGAGGCCAAGTATAGGGGAATGGCAGTAAATTCCCCCCTTTCTTAATCACTCCAACCCACCTTCTCAAACATAACGATTGTCAACATGGACATAGAAGTACTCTTTCTAAAACAAATTCCAAGACGTTTTCGACCACCACACCTACTAAGTCCATCTCTATCAGAACTGGAATTGAGGAGAAATAGTTGAATTGGGATTCAACTCCTAGAGAGAGCTAGAAATTGGAATTTTGTAAGAACAAAACAAATAACTTCATACAAATGACTTCATTGTTTATTGCCTGTTTACAATTCCTAATTATAGCGTACAAGAATCAGAATCAGTTACTCTGTTACAGAGAAATCAGCCATAGCTAACACCTACACAATCTGATCCCAACAACATACAGCAATTTACAATTATAACCTTTCAATAATTAACATAATCTCGGAGCTAACCAGGTGGCTTTCTTCTTCTAACAACTTGTGCCACCTCAACTTGCTCCACTTGCAAATTAATAGGTCCTTCCACTTACTTTACTTGTTGCTGTTTGATGTCAATACTCACCTCAGAAGTTGTAACACTCCCTTCCCAATAAAAAAAAAAAAAATCTTTATCCTTAATGTGTAAGTGTGGGTAGAGGGCCTGGAGTTCTTGGAAATTTTCTCAAATAGCATCTTCCAATAATAAACCATCCCACTACACAAGTAGTTGAGGGACAAGCTTATCATGTTGCCAAATTTGTCTCTGTCCCATAATTGCTATTGGTAGGACCACCAGTTGATCAGTGGCATTGGTATTAGGCAATTGCTAAACATCCATTGGAGGGTTTGACCCCCTAAATCGAGACACATGAAAAATATTACGAATTTTAGAGTCGAGTGGTAGCTACAACTTGTAAGCTACAAGTCCCACCTTTTCCATAACCTAGCCCATAATAGCAGTAAGTTGGCCCAGTCTCTCACCGCCTTCTTCTGTGGCCAAGTGGAAGCGGGCCTACCACCTTTCTTTTTCAAGGTTAAGCTTGTTCAATTGAAGCTAATGCTACAGCCTTGTTCAAGAGAAAGTGAGGACTTTACTTCTGATAAGCATTGAAGACATAGATAGTTGTCTATATAGTTGTAATTTAAGCCATACTCAGCTCCCTTCTATGCAAATCTACAATCATCTTCATTCTTTGTTGAGATTTTAACAAACGCCCGTTGTCCATCATTTGCTACACTAAAACTTCAATCTCCCCTTTCTGAAATTGAGGATACCTATAAGGCTTTAACGTTTACAGGATTAGACCCAAGAAATGATGATCAAATCGACGTAAAGGTGGAAAGTGTCAATGGTTCTTGGGGAAAAGTTCAAAGAAATTTGGCAATGCTTTAACAATAAATTGATGATGTTGTTTTTGTTTGGTTGTACTCCTACTCTCTACTATATTCATTACTTTTAAATGATAAAATGATGCCATCGGGCTACATGAAGCTAATTTAGCCAATTGATGATGAGATATGGGATCATCCCTTATAGTTGACTCTCCTTTAAGTTGAACCCTTTGGCCTTCTCATACAAAATACATTGTTAGATGCTTGTAATCAGTTACGATAGGACCCAATTTTTTCAGCCGTTGAATATCAAAGACTATCTCTGCTCCTTCAATGGGCAATAATAAGAGCTCAATAGAAAAAAAATATCCCTGCAACTAAATAGTTATTGCCTTACACTTCTTGGAACATAAAAGGTAATCGACATTAACAATAAGCGCTTTGAATTCTTTTATAGGAACAATAGGCAAATGTAATAGCTGAGCTACCCTTTATTCTGTAAAATTGTGAGTGCTTCCACTATCAATAAGCATGTATAATTGTTTGTCCGCATATAATGAAAACTAACTTCAGATATTCCCTCCCAAATTAGTTTCTTCAAACTCGTCGACTTACCTTTGAGGTTCCTCATCGTCTATCACTAACAACAGAAATCTAGTCTTGCATTTATGGCCTAGAATATATCTTTCATCACAATTAAAATATAGACCATTTTTCCTACGGGATCACATCCCAACTAGACTTAACTTTCGAATTGGAATCTGAGGTTGGCAAGAGTTGGTGACATAGCAGGTAAATTGGATGGAGGTTTAAGTAGCCTTAGGGTAGTATTAGCCTTAGGCCAAGAGGATTATAAATCCTTATACTTTTCCTCTTGAATATGTGCCATTGCCATGGCTTGAAGAAGGTGTTGAGGTTGACCAATTAATAATTCACTCTTGAGCTCTATTTTTAAACCAAAAATTATAAAAGCATAAAAGAAATTACTCTGAAAAATCTGTTACCTTGTTAGATAACCACTCAAATTGAGATTTATATTCAGCAACACCTCCTATTTGTTGAAGCTTAGGCAATGCCCCTCTATAATCATCAAAAGCAAACCGTCCAAATCTCCTATCAAAGGCTCCAAGAAGAATCTCAAACTGGCAATAAAATTGTTGCTATGCATCCATTGGAACCAAAAAGAAGCCACTCTATCCATATTAAATGAAGTAACAACCAATCTTTGATCCTCAGGTTTGTTATGATAGCTCAAGAATTGTTCAGCTTTGAAGGCTGAATCTGCAGGACTAGAACCATCAAAGTATGGTACATCTAGGCGTATATGCTTAATGGTTGTCGCAGGGAACATTAATGGAGTCTGAGAAAGAGGCATCTCCATTGAAGTAGGAGGGTGTGCTTGATTGTGTTGAAGATCATTGAATCGAGTCTCCACTATGGTCATGAATTGCTATAAATTCTTGTTGATTTCCATACTACTTTGTTGCAAAATATCAATTGGGATTCTGTAGTTTTTTTGAAATCAAGCAATGAATGGATTTATCCTCCATTTTTTAAGATCTAGTGCCATCCGCCATAAAAGGACAACGAAAGTACAAATGTTAGAACCGGAATTGAGGAAAAATAGCTGACTCGGGACTCAACTCCTGAAAAGAGATAGAAATCAGAATTTTGGAAGAAGAGAACAAATGAATTCATTGTTTATTTCCTCTTTACAAGTGCTACTTATAGCATAAAAGAATCAATTACTGTATGCGTATGTGGTTCTAACAATTTAAAACAGTCTACAACTATAACCTTTCAACAATTAACATAATCTTGGAGCCAACCAGGTGGCTTTCTTCTTCTAGCAACTTGTGCCACCTCAACTTGCTCCACTTGTTGTTTAATTGGTCCTTACACTTGCTCCACCTACTGCTAATTGGTGTCAATATTCACCTTAGATGTAAAAATCTTACCATTCATGAAACCGTTTAGAAGACTTATTCAATCTTTTGTTCTAGGACAAACCCTTCAATCGTGGCCCAGCAACGCCACCATGGGCTATTTCTTTTATGAAGTTGAATGTTTGCTCAAATGAACAATTGGGGTTACTATTGTAGAAAAATGGTATCAAAATATTGAGAGAGCACACTTATCTTTGGTTGTTGAGCTTTCAAGAGATCTTTGAACCACGAACTCTTAAGAATCCTATAACAAAATATGTTAGCAAAATAGATGAGTTGAGTCATGTCACTTGACACTCTCCTTAAGCCTGTAGACACCCCCAATTGTGCAACCGGGTGAATTACGTATCGGCCTCCAAGATGAAACAGCCCAATGGCACCCCTAGTAGTTGTGCACCAACTACTAGACCCCTTCGAGTACTCCAACGTTATGCTTAAACTAAAGATGAAACACTCAAAATAAATTTAAGTAGAGATACTCAAAATAAGAGTAAAACAAGATCTCAATCCTCACAAAACACCATAACTTGAGTGAACTTTTGTAATTGGCATTAGTGTGTACAATGCCTAGAGGTCCCCTCTATTTATAGAGGAAAAGAGAGTTCTAGAAAAGATATGAAGAGACAAAGTCTCTCTAGAATGGTAAGAGATAAGGCCTCTCAAATTGAAGAGACAAAAACTCAAGTCTTTTATAAGAAGAGGAAAAGATAAGATCTCTCAAATTGAAGAGACAATGGCTCTCATAAAGTGAAGTAAAAGAGTCCCAAAGATGAAGAGACAAAGTCCTAAATATGAGGAGACTATATTAAGTGTCATTTGTAAATACATGAATGGTGATTGAGAATACATAGAGATAAACATATAAGAGGTCATACAAGAAGATGGAAAGACGGTCAAATGAAATGAAAAGATACAATAAACCAAAAGGTAATTTGAATCTTACAATAATTCAAATAATAATTTAAATTCCAACAATTCCTCCACAAGATTCAAAATACCGGTAAATAAAATTATAGCATGAGCACATTAGAATGGTAAGACACATCGTTGCATATATCTTCCGGACTTGAATCTGCATCAGGTATGATAAACCATGCTACAGAGTATGGGTGAAGTCAGACTTCTTGAACTTTTCCTCATTTGTGTAGTCAACTGACTTACCATCCATATCCTATCATCCGACGTTGTAGTAACCCTTTTTATATTGTGGACATTTTTGGTGTTGTGCCCTTCTTGGACTCATGAATGTTTAGAAAATTTGCTCATAATTCTCATCAGAAGCAACCACATCCCCTACATTCACTTAGGTCAGTCCATAGTATGACAGTTAACATACCCCCATATTACATGAGCCTTGGTTGATTAAAAGTCTTATAACTCATCATCCTGTTCTTCGTGGTGACTACTATCTTTCATATCTAATTTGGAATAGGCACAATATGATAGTACTAGTCAAGTCATCTAGTGACTTCATTTTTACCCATTGAACCTAATTTCAGGGATCTCCTATCACATAGGATGGATATCCATCACCTTTACTCATGAATCACGGGCCTTAAGCCTATTCCTTTAGATGTCTTAAAAATAATCTTGGTGACTTAAGTTTTTTTAAGCTTGTCTGCTACATTCTTCTATAACTTTACAAAGTCAGTAGCAATGGTACTATTATTTATATATTCCCTCACCAAGTTATGTCTAAGGCATATATGTCTTTTCTTACCATTATAAACCTTGCTCTTGGCCTTTGCAATGGAAGCCTAACTGTCACAATGAAGATATATGGAAGGCACAGGTTAGGCTATAATGGTAAATCTATCACTAGATTCCTTAGTCATTCGGCCTTAGACCCGGCTTTTTCTAAAGTTACAGACTCAGATTCCATAGTGGAACCTGTCACACGAGTTTGCTTAATCGATTTCCATAAAATCGCTCCACCACCTAAGGTGAATACGAATCCACTAGTAGTCAATGTTTCATTTGAATCAGATATCCAGTTAGCATCGTAATATCCTTCAAGTATTTTTTGGTTACCAGAATAATGCAAATCATAATTCATAGTACCCTTAACAACTTTTCTAAGGCATCCCAAAATTCCATTCTTGGATTCCTAGTGTGTTGACTTAACTTTCCAATACCAAGAATGATATCAGGTCTTGTGCAATTCATTAAACAAGAACCAGAATCAATTATTTGAAAATACTTTTTTGGTGAAACGGGTTCTCCCTCATTTTTCTGTATACAACTTCCAACAACTAAAGGTGTTTTCATAGTTTTGGCATTTAAATAACCATATTGTTTAAGTAAATTTTCCACATAATGGGCTTGAGACAAACTATTTCATCTTTCTTTCTAATAATCTTAATTCCTGAAACCACATCGGATTCTTTCATGTTTTTAGTTTCAAAATTAGACATTAGAAACGTTTTAGTGGATTTCACCAAATCAAGACTAGGGTCCATAATTAGCATATCATCAACATACAAAACAATGAAAACGCCTCTATTGTTATATAACTTGGTCTAGACATACCTATTAAAATCATTGATATGAAAACCATTAGAAATTAAAATACTATCAAAAAATTTATGCCATTGTTTAGGTACTTGTTTCAAGCCATATAAAGAGAGCACAAGTTTGCACACTATATGCTCTAGCCCAAGAATGACACAACCTTTAGTTTATTTGATATAAATTTTTCTCCTCTAAATTTCTATTTAAAAATGATATCTTTACATCCATTTGATGTATGATAAGTTTATAGATTGATGCAATTGCAATCGATAACCTTATTGTTGCAATTCTAGCTACAGGAGAGAAAGTGTCAAAGAAATATATATCTTTCTTTGCTTAAATCCTTTAACTAGTAATCTGGCCTTAAATTTATCAAGTAATCCATTAGGCCTTAATTTGTATCTAAAATTCACTTGGTATCCAAAACCTTAGTTCCTGGTGGAAGATCAATTAATTCCCATATGTGGTTAGCACTTATAGAGTCTAATCACTCTTAATTGCTTCTTTCCAAAAAAAAAAAAACAGAATCATGAGATGTGATGGCATATTGGTATGTGTGACCGGATCATTTTCAATAAGATAGGTAAACATACCATCATCTAAATTAGTTTCTCTCCTTTGTCTTTTGCTTTTTTTTAGTTGATCTCCATCACTAGATTCAACAAAAAACATTTGATCTTGTGAGATCATCACTTAGCTTTTCAAGTGCTAGATTATTATTGGTCAAATGTGTGTCATTACTTAGTTAATATTTCCTCATGAGAAATATATGCTTAAAGAAATCAGCATCTCTAGATTCAATGATAGTATTTGTTTAAAAAATGCCATCTATAGATTTAATTACCATGAATCTATATGATGCACTATGATGAGCATATCCAATAAAGACAGTCACAAATTTTAGGTCCCAATTTTCTTTTCTTATGTTCAAGCAACCCAACTTTAGCCAAACAACCCAAAACCTTTAAATACTTAAGGTTGGATTTTTTACCATGCCACACTCAAATGATATAGAGGTAGATTTCTCATGAGGTATTCTATTTAGAATATGATGATAATATGACTCCCCCCACAAGTTCAAAGGTAATCCTGAACTGATAACCATGGAGTTCATCATCTCTTTTAGAGTTCTATTTTTCCTTTCTGCAACTTTATTAGATTGATAAGGGTTGAGGTCTCATGAATAATTCCATTTTCTTCACAAAATTGTGATAGAAATTATCATATTATGTCCCTCTATCAGTTCTAAGTCTTTTGATTTTCCTTCCTAACTGATTTTCAACCTCAGCCTTGTAGGACAAGAAAATTTGTTATGCTTCATCTTCGGTTCTAGGAAGATATAACTTAGTATACCTAAAACAATCATCTATAAAAGTAATGATGTATCTTTTGCCACTTCTTAACTCATGTGATTTGGAATCACCTAAGTCACTGTGAACTAATTCCAATAACTCAGACTTTCTTTCGACAGAAATATGAGGTTTTTTAGTGAATTTGACTAATGGGGTTTCTAGGTTGCCATGTATCAAACCTACTTTGCACGATTTCTTTATGTATCATGCATTGCAATGTCCTAATCTACCATGCCAGACATCATAAGAATCAACTAAATACACAGAATTATTAGACTTTTTATTGATAATATTAGCAACATTCAAAACAAATAACCCACCAGAGTTATACCCTTTCCTAATAAATATATTGTTTCTGATAACAATAGCCTTGTATGCATCAAATGATAGTTTAAACCCTGCCCTTATAAGAAGAGCACCAGACACAAGATTTTGCCAAATATCGAGCACATGTAATACATCCTTGAGAACAAGGGTTTTACCTAAAGTTAATTTCAATTGAACTTGCCCCTCGCCAGAGACATGAGATGATTGAGAATTTCCTATAAAAACTTGTTCACCTATTTCAACTGTTGAATAGTTGAAAAAAGCGGTCTGATCCCCAAGGATGTGCTTAGTAGCATCTATGTTGCTGATCCATTCTTTTGATTTTTCAACCAAGTTTACCTCTGTCACCATGACAGTAAAAATATCGGCCTCAGCTAAGTTGACCTTGGTTTTGCTCTTTCTTTTCTAGCAATCTTTCTTATGATGACCAGTTTGCCACATACAAAACAATTTCCTTTATTTTTTTAAAAGAAGTTTCCTTTTTGGCCTTGAAGCCTTTCTTAAACTATTCGTATTTTTTTAGCTTTTCTAGTCTTGTCCTTCTCTCAGTTCTTTTCCTCAATCTTAACCAGGATAATAATTTGTTTTAAATTTCAGTCCTTCCTCTTGTGCTCTATATTCATTTTCAAGTCACCTCAAGATGCTAGTAACTTCTCTAGAAGACAGCTAGCGATAAAATCATCGTGTAAGACCATTCCTTCCTTGACCAATTTTGACACAAGGATTTGAAACTCATCAATTTGGGCAAAAATCCTCTCGTAATCCCTTATTGCAAATTCATTTTAACAATATATTTTTTGTTTTCTGTATACTCCAAGGCATATTTTTATCCAATGTAGTCAAAATCAATTGTGCATTATCATAAGCTTCAGAAACATGATAAAGCTCATTGGATAAAGAATTTAAAATACTATTCTTACACTAATAATCTACCTTGATCTACCTTTGCTTTTGGGCTATAATGATAGTTTCATCACTTGTAGTAGGTGATGGTGTGGTCAGAACAAATGAGACAGATATTTGGTCTAGAGCAAACAATATCGAAAACAATTCTTAAATTTTCTATCTCCGAAGCAAGATTATTTGCCATATCAAAGAATCTGGTCTCTCAATAAACTGAAGTTCTACGGTCTTAAGAATTGTAAAAAAATTGTCTTAGAATATTAAGAGAGCACACTTATCTTTGGTTGTTGAGCTATCACAAGATCTTCAAACCATGAGCTCTTAAGAATTTGTAACAAAATATGTTAGCAAAATAGATGGGCTAAATCATGTCACTTGACACTCCTTAAGACTGTAGACGCCCCCAATGGTGTAATCGGGTGAATTACGTTTCGGCCTCTAAGATGAAACAACCCAATGTCAACCTTAGTAGTTGTGCATTCAACTGCTATATCCCTTGGAGTACTCCAATGTTGTGCTCAAACAAAAGATAAAACACTCAAAATAAATTTAAGTAGAGACTCAAAAAAAGAGTAAAACAAGATCTCAACCCTCACAACACACTATAACTTGAGTGAACTTTTATAATTGGTCATTAGTGTGTGCAATGCCTAGAGGTCCCCTCTATTTATAGAGAAAAATAGACTTTTAGAAAAGACATGAAGAGACAGTCTCTCAAGAATGTTAAGAGATGAGGTCTCTAAAATTGAAGAGACAAAGACTTAAGACTCTTACAAGAAGAGGAAGAGATAAGGTCTCTTATAAGAAAAGGAAGAGACTATATTAAGTGTCATTTGTAAACACATGAAAGGTCATTAAGAATATATAGAGATAAACATATAAGAGATCATACAAGAAGATAGAAAGATGGTGAAATGAAATAAAAAACATAAGAAATCAGAAGGTAATTTGAATCTCACAATAATTTAAATAATCATTTAAATTCCAACAACTATAGGATAAGTTCACTCCATCTAGATTATGATAAAATTACCATTTGTGAAATGAATACCTATAGAATTTGTTAGATTTTGCAAAATTGTTCATCAAAGAATGTTCAAATCAAAATTTGTATTTGTACATGGAGATGGCAGCAATGCCAGAGCGTTGTAGTGGAAGGGCGGAGGGCGGAGGGCGGAGGGCGGTAGGGTGGGTAGTTTCAGGGGTGAAGGGGGAGTGGAGGTTAGGGTGCCAGAGCTAGAGCCAAAGCCAAAGCCATAGCCAAAGCCGGAGCGAGCCAAGGACGCGAGAGGGGAGTTAGGTTAGATCAAGATGCTACATTGCAACAATAGGCGTTCTATTTTAATGCCACATCAACATATTTGTCCTCTATGGAGAGGATCCAGACCCACATCATACTCGTACAAAAAGTCCGGTTTCGACTCTTAGTCCTGTTTATAACAAACCATAAATTAGAAAAACCATTTCTTTTCAGTCAATTTAAAAATTAAGAAAGCGCCAAAGCCCTTTTTTTTTTCTTGGTAGAAGCGCCAAAGCCCTTTTAAGATTTGGGAAAAGGTTAGGGTTTCCAATTTACCAAATCACAAAGCCTTCCCATTTCTACTCTTCTGAATTCATTTGAGTGAGACTTTCAGAGACTGGCCGAGAGAGTGAGACCATCTGCTCGTGCTCGTGCTCGTGCTCGTGCTCGTCCTTGTCCTCCTCCTCGTCCTCATCCTCATCCAACAACTCCAACGGTCCGGCCACCGCTTCAAGGCTGCAACTCTGAATCTCAACTCTCCTATCAACTGTGTCTCTGTCTGCAGACTCTGCACAATTAACAAAGGGGGAAAAATGCTTAGAGAAAGTCCACCGTTGCAAGCCATACTTCAACGTTGAGAGAGAGGTATATCCACTACTACAACTCCGAACCGGAATGCTGGATATCGCCCTCCGGTTTCACTTCCCCCGTCTCAGACTCTCAAATCCCTTTTATTTTTTCCAGTACGGTTAGAGAGAGAGAGAAAAAAAAAAAAGCATTAGGTTTGCCCTTTTTTTCCCAGAGGCTATTGTTAGTTCGTTACTAAGTTAACCATTTTCCCTGCTTTGCCTTGCTGCTTTCTTTTTCAACTCCTGCAGTAATCAGTACTCTTCATCTATTAGTAAAGCCCATGAATCCAGAAATCGGAGAGCTCGTGGCATTTATCATTTTCTTATGCTAATTAAAATATGGACTTTGGTTTGGTGCTATTGTCAAACACTGCATAGACGAGAGAGAGTGGTTAAGGAAGTATGCTTAATTTAAATGGGAACAGTTGTTGCAGTTTCTCATCTTATGATGTTCCTTATGTTATAATTCCTGATGCAGTTTCTGCTCTGGATTTGCTCAAGCTTGTTTGGGGGAATACACCAACTACTTAGGTGGGCTAAGATCCTTGTGGTGATGGTTGGGTTGGAATTATCTGCTCTGATTCTTGAGTGATCTCCATGTAAGTCATTACTGAATTTATTCTCTTATCAGTAATCAATGGTTTCAACCTTTGGAAATTCTTGATACTTATGCCCCTTCAATTTCTATATCAGAACATTATCAAGCATTGGACTGAAAGGTCAGTTGCCTGGACACATCAAGTCCTTCTCTGAGTTACAGACATTGTAAGTCTTCCATTGCATATTGCCTGCTCTGGATTAACTCTTAATGGTCATGATTGGAAAATTTCTATCATAAGATACAGATTAGATACGATTGTATGTCCTCTTAATAGGGAAGTGGTTTAAAACTTTCCATTGCAGAAAAAAAAAAAAAAACAGATATTGTAACATAATTGCACACCCAGAGTAACCTATATTATCTCTCATCTCTTTAATGTTAGTGCATATTTAAACTACAATAAATTTCTCTTTCTAGGCATGCACATAGCTTCTTTTTGTGTCTTTTGTATCTTAAGAAGATATATATTAATTGATTTATAATATAAAATAGATACAATAAATATTAAAAATAATATCTGGATTTTGTGTTCAACTTTTATTTTGGTAAACAAATAATTCTCGAATCTGAATCCGAATCTGAACATGAATTTTATTTTGCCCACTTTTTTTACCGAACTCATAAATTAACAAAACAAGTTATTCCGAATAATTCCCTGTCTGGATAATTCCGAAATCCGAATTTGCTAACTAGAGTCTTCCCCGAAAGGGAAAGACATTTATGATTCCTAAATCCTAATACAGATGGTGATTCCTAAGCCATACTTTTCTTCTGAAAGTGAAGGTGGTGAGGAGGTCCCCATGGATGTTTATACCGATTGAGAGTAATTTTTTTATTATACCCAGTCACTTATGCTTCCTAGTGGGAGAATGTAAGGGCAGTGTTTGGTTCGCTAGTTCTAAGGGAAGTCTCTCTGTCGATGTGTAAATCCGAATTTTTATAACTGTTTGGTTGCACTTTGAGTTGAACCGCAGCAGAATTATGTGAACCCGTCGAACTCTATTTTCTAACTAAAAAGTAATTTGAGGCAGAATTCAGTTTAATAGGTGTTTTTCAAATCGAGTTACATATTTCCAACCCTCATATAAAAACCATGACTCTGGACGGAATCATCTTATTGGGGGATCTCTCCTTTCTGCTTGTCCCTCTTGCTTGATCTCTTTGCTCGAAGCCCGATTGTGTAAGGTATGGCTTCTTCCCTCCCTCCCTCCCTCCATTTTCTGTCTGGTTTTGATCATCTCATATGACAATCTATCTATTGATATTAGGCTCTGTCTTCGGCTCTTCCTCTTGCGAATTTGGTGGGTTATACCCCTCTTTCCTCCCTTTCATTTCTCTTTCAGTTTTGTCCGATTTGGGGCTTTTTTTCCTTCAGATTTCAACTGCTCTTCGGTTAGGGTTCCATGCTATGAACCATTACAGCTTTTGTGCTTATGCATACTTACAGGTTACAACCTTCCATCTGCTCACAAGTGGTTATGAAGTAAAATATGTCATCATTAGTTGATATTAATCAGACTTTTTAACCTTGGCCTGGAATTCCAATGACAGATGGACATTATAGATTTAACTTGTGTTTTTTGGACTCTTGTGTGCTTGTGTCATTGCCTGGGCATTTAGATATTTTTTTCTTTGAGGGGGAGGGTTGAAAGTGAATTGTTGCTCTTTGTCGTCTCATAAAGGCCTAAAACAGCTCCTATTAGAAACCACTGCAATGTTATATTAACTTATTGTTAAAGCAATTTTGTTTGTGCTTTTGAGGCCAAGGTTCATAACAGTCTACTGGGTAACGAGACCAATAACATTCATTTATGAGTGACTATGGGGCCGTACAATTTTTTATCTTAATCCCTTGATTCAATCTTCTTTTGATGAACTTTTCTTGCTTACAGTAATTTTGTATGAGTTAAGGTTCTTCTGTTGAGATGTTTGCAACATTTAATTATTGTCTTGTGCTTCCATGCTATATCATTCAGTCTTAAGAATCATTTGGGGAAAGGACATCCATGTATAGTCAATTTTTTGGCTAAATTAATGTAATGATGAGTGGTTGAGTAACTTGTGTTAGTTTATGCCACTGCTCCAAATTTTATCTTCGGCTGACACCAAATAATTGACCTTTTGGTTTAGCACTGTGGGACTCACAATTTATCTCTTATAAGGGCCCTTATAGAATTCTATTCACCCAACATTGTTTGCTCCTCTCATCATGTGATAGTCAGGTGACTTCCATTTATTGTACGTTATCCAAAAGTTCCCTTGGTCTTATCCAGTGAGTTATTTCTATTTATTTGTTTCTTCACTTGGCGTTTTTTGTGTGCATGTATGTGTGGGAGTTTTTGGGGTAAGAGGTTGGGGTAGGTCCCTTTTTGAAATGTCCTTATCATAATTATCTCTTTGGTTCAAAAGTAGTTCTAATCTCATACTATTTCTATTTGTCTACTTAATCCATTCTTGTTTATGGCAGTGATTTCCTTTTTTCTTGCTCTAATTGCTCGATAATTTATTCATATTAATTATGTTAATGTACATTTGTATACAATGATCATGTAGCTCAGTCGACTGCAATTTTTGTATCTTGCCATGGAAGGATACTATGATAGCATAGTTGATATTTTCTTCGTTCTGATTTTCCTAATTGTTAAGCATTTGACTAGGAGATCATGTAATGGGTTAATTTCTTCTCGTTCACTCCTTTAATGTATATCCTCTGTGTGTGTGGTTATGGCTCATTAGCTGACTTGTTTTGAGGCTTTAAAATGCCACATATTTTTTTCTTTCTCTTTTTAAGTACTCAAAATTTTCTTCCAGTAAATCTTAGAGGTAAAATTCTCTTATTTTCCAACCTTTTCATATTTATTTTTTTCTCATGTTTATATCATAATGTGTTGTTTTGGTATGATTTTATTTTTATTATCAAAGTGTCATGCTTCTGAATCTCATCTGCTTCCTGCTATGAGGCCTGCAATCTCACATTTTGGTTGAGATGGCAATTGATATTGAGGTGGTAACACATGATAGATGGCATTATTCCATGGTCATTCTTACTCCTGCGTTAGTGTGGGCGGGGGAATGATGTGACAGGAAACTTGAAAGAAAGTTTTACATTGATAGAATGAGCCTATATATTTTTTATAATGGAAATTGGAATAAAAAAGATGTGGAAAAACCTGGCCATGTTTGTAACCATACTAGATGGATTTGTACATTGTTGAGGAAGGTTTAATTAACTTCCTCGTTTATATTCTGAGATGTAGGCCACTATGGTACAATGAATTAGGATTTGTTTGCAGGCACCAATATAGGTGGCAACAATTCATTCCATTAAGATGTACCAAATTTTATGAAGTAGGTCAAATCTGGGAGGATGATAGAGCATTTGGTCTTCTCTTCTTCATTATTGTTATGGATTTGTGATTGAGATGGTTTGTCCATCAGATGGCTTAGGTTTATGGATGAGATTTGCATTGCTACTGTGACTCAAACGTGAAAATGTGGATTTCCAAAGAGAGCTTATATTTGTATGATGTTGCTTGAAATATGATACATGATTTCTATGCTGGCTTTTTTTTTCTTTAGTTCTGTATAGTATCATTGATATGTCATGTTGGATCAGAAATACAATATGTTGCTTGAAATATGATGCATGAATTATTACTTTCTTTGTTATGGTTGAAATAATTAATGATTTTTAATTTTTGCCAATAAATTGCCATATAAGCATTGCAGTTTCTGCTTTCATTTCTCCCACTTCCTGACTATAAGTGTTTTCTAATATGACATGTAGATCTACGTATACATGGATACCGAGAATGAACACGATGATGCCTACTATCAGAAACGCAAGAAAGTAATTATCTTAGCGGCTACTGCTGTTGTTATCGCAGTGGAACACTATAGAAAACATTATCTCGGTAAAGAGTCTTACCGCAGTGTATCCACCATCACAGCTCGAAACCAGATAAGAATGGGCAAGAGGGCATGCTCAGCTGTTACAAGTGGTAGGAAGAAGAGAAGAAAGGTGGAAACTGATAAGGTATCAAATCTTTTAAAAGCAATAGCAACCGTAATCAGTCAACTAGTCAGTGAACTAGTTAATGATTCGCCATATGATCTTGCCAAGAGACTGTGTGTTGCAATTGATGCAATCCCAGGACTTGATTTCAACAAGAGATTGCGTGCCAAAGTTTTTTTTATGAAAAGGAAGAATTTAGCTCGTCTCTTCTTGAATGCAAGTGAGGAAGACAAGCCAAAGGTATTGGAATTGTGTATGTCTGATAGCAAAGACATCATTAAGGACTTTTGAACAAGTCATGGACATGCTAACCTTTTTTTGTGGATCATATGTTTGGATATTTGACGGTATCATGTAGTTGTTTTCTTTAGTTTGGACATGATTATATATATATATATATATATAGTTGACTTGATTACATAATTTATGTACTGCCTTGGCCAAATATCCCAACAATGCTATCCTCTTCAATAGTGTTCTATAGATTAGAAACCTGACCGACCTGTACGTGGGCCCAAGTGTTTGGATATCCTCCTCGGTCCTTGTTCGACTTGTCATCAACTACAACACTAGCTGATTAGAGTATCAACTTGTAATTTCTAATAGCGTTCAATGAGAGAACCAGGTCCTTGGCTTCTACAACTTGGTTAGGGAAGCTCCAAGGGTCATTGGAGCTAAGGATGTCAATTTGAAATCGAAACTGTTTATCGAAATCGAATCGAGCTATTTATATTGAAACCATAAAACAATTTAGTAAATGGTTCGGTTCTACTTTTAAGTTTAAGATCGGTTAGTTAAATGGGTCTATTTGATTTTAACCATTTAATATGTCGGTTTCAACTGAATTGACATTGTAAAAATTGATTCTTTTATTACACCATCAAAACCGATCTGTTTAATCCGTATAGCAATTTAATAGAATAAGGGGATAATTGTTATGTTTTCAGTGCCTCATGCTCTTAAACTTTCAAACAACAATAAGTTGTGTTCATTAGCAGTTTTGTTTGTATTTCATTTTCTCTATGTAATATTTTCTTTTGCTTAGTTGTTTGGTTGTTTTAACAAAACAAGATGTGTTTAATTTAGGGAAGAATTAAGGACCATAGAGGTTGTCCAACAGTCTATTTAATAATTTACTCCTATTATGTAGTTAACTCTTTGCTTGTTCAATGCCTCATTTAATTTGATACAAGATTGGAGTGATTATTGAAAAAAAAAGAAAAAAAACAATTTTCAGTAAGCATGTGAATAAACTACATACCGATTGTTAACCGTTTAGAAATCGTATAGATTATACTGCGATCAAAACCATTTAAAACCGTGAAACTAAGAGCGTTTAAAGACCGTGAAACCAAATCTGTTTATTAAACGGTTCCGATTTCAGAAAGTGTAACCATTTAGTAAATGGTTCAGTTTTGGTTTCAGCCAAACAAATGTGAACTGAATTGAATCGTATCATATACACTGAAACCGAATCGATTAACACCCTTAATTGGAGCTTTAGGAGAAGGTACCATCTAAAGCATTAAATTGTATGCTATATTAAATAAACTCGGATATTATGAATGACATACCAAACCCAGGATCCTAAACTTTTATAATCTAAGTTTGATTGTCCAAAGGTTATAGTAGATCAATGGGGATACATCATCTCTCATATTGTTAATTTACAAATATTTGTGACAATAATAATTAATCAAGTTTATATGTTCTTGGTTTTTCTAGATTTTTCTTTTTACTCAGATCCACGGATTTAATATTGTAGAAGATTAGTAGTGGAGCTCCACAAGATCTTTAAGTGCTTCCAAATTAATCTAGACTATGAGATTCTACTTCTCAAAATAAAGCTCTTCTTCTTAAGCTTGGATGGTGTCTCATTACCCAAGATAACTCTTTATATGTCCAGGTTCGAAAGGCTAAATATTTTTCAAACAGGAATCATAGCGAGCATACTACCCATTTAAAAAAAAAAAATTTGATTTTACATAAAATAGGTGATGGTACCAATACTAGATTTTGGATTGATCCACAGATACCACCAGTACCTGAAATCATTTACAAATTTTTCCCATAATTATAATCAATCTGGGTCTTACATATGGATCAATGATTTTATTTTGGGTAATGTTTGGAATGCTAGGGGTCTCCTATCTTCCCTAATCCTTGTATATTTGGTTAATAAAATCCAGAGAATATCAATTTCCACTGATGCTGACAGTTGGTGGTGCTTCCTATCCAAGAAAGGAGTTCTAGCCACAAAAATTTTTTAATCATGTGTCTTACCAACTTTTATGAATGCTCAAACAAGTGTATATGCTCCTCTCTCTGCTCTCATTAGTGGCGATTCTCTTGGAAACTCAGATTACATCCCAAATTTAGTCTCCATTTTTTAAGACTTGCCCTTTGAGAAATTCCCGCAAAAGATATTATGGAAAAATGGATGGACATTCACCTGAACTATGACTTCTTCCAGTCTCATTGTGAAACAATTTAGCATGTTTTCCTCTCCTGTGATCATATAAAAAGAGTTTGGGCCACGGGTCCCTTACAATTGCAAACAGAGAATTTTACCAGGCTTCCCTTTAATCCCCTTATTTTGTATCTTTTCAATTCAAACCTAATTCTTGAACATGATAAAATAGATTTTTCAATATCTTTTATAATAGCCTACTATTACATATGGTCTCATAAGAATCAAGTTATTCATGTGCAGGTTAAGCCCATCCATTACATCATTTTGCACAATGTCAATAAGTGGATCCGCCAAAATGATGGTCAACCAATCAATATTTCCAAGGAGTCCACATTAGACAACTTCATCTCAACTTCATCTCTCTTCCTCTACCCCACATCCCTAATTCAAATTATCCAATTATGATTTTTTCAAGTGCTACTAACATTATTCTTACTGAATCAAGGTGGATAAGTACTATTATTTTCAAACGGACATGTGTCTCACTTTATGCATGTTACATGATGACAGGAAAATGTTCTGAAGTTGATGCAAGATCACATCTCAAAGGTTTGACATCAGCTAAGGATGATGGATGAAGCATGTCAAAAATTTTGAGTGATTCCAATAATTTGCATAACCTCATTTTGAATTATAGTGCTAGTTTGTGGCCTTGGAGCATTATTTTGGATGTATATAATCATATGTTTAATACATATTTTTTGCTTAGTCCTACCAACGAACTAGTACTCCTGGCAGAAAAAATAGCCTTCTTTGTCGAGATTTACAAAACTAACACATGATCCTCCACTGGAAACATCGATGTTGTAAGTTTATGTTCTTAATGATTTTTTTTTTTTCTCTATTCAAAAAAAAAAAAAAAAACCAACACACACATTTAGAAGAAAATTGGCATATTAAGCATGAGTTATGTTTGTTCAAGTAATCAAATCATCAAGGCTAGTGTTTTCCTTCTTCTCCATAAAGAAAAGGATCACCATGTAAAAGAAAGAGAGAGAGAGAGAGAGAGAGAACATAGGGAAGAGCAAATAGCTGGATTGGGATGCTATCAATTAAATGAAATGAGAAGAGCCATATGCAACAAAATGAACAAATACAATCTCAGGTCCCCGGCCATTGTAGTGGCATTAAAAGTATCAGATTCTAGGGATTTACCTAGGATGGCTATAAAGCAAAACTGAACCGTTCAAATTAGACACTGTTGTTGATGCATTTTTTTCTTCATAATTATTGAGTTTTGTAAGATTAGAATCATTTATATCACATAGATTTCACTCAATATTTTTACCAAGAAGTAATCCATTTCTTTTAGGTGCTCCAAATTATATAGCATGCATCAGCCTAATATGAGTCGATATTGAATTCTGTCTAGATGGATGATGAGATTAGATGTGCTATATGTGGTGGTAAATGTATAATAATGAAATAGATTACTGAGAGTAATCCGGGAAGAAGATTCTACAAGTGCAATTGACTAGACCACTTGAGAATATTTGAATGTGAAAAAGACCAGTGAAAGGTAAGGTGCACTCAAAGATCAAGAATAGGATATGATTTTTTTTGTTGCCCACATTCCATAGGTATGGCTACACATACCTTATTTTTTAACGATTTCATTTCTAGTGAAGAATTTAGTAATTATGTATAGTTGGTTGATTGATGAAAAATTATTTATAACTATGTTTTTTATTTGTTTACCGAAAAAAAAAATCATGGTTTTGAGATTTTTTAATTTATAGATGAGGGAGAATCTTCTTCTTCTTACCAACAAGTGGGGAATACCATCGAGGGTATACCTACCATTATACTAACACCACGTCCTTCCACAAATTGTCTGGAGGGATATCTCAGAGGAACAATTAGAACTTATGAACAACAAACAAGGATATTTGAGCATCATCAAGATCGTCCTTGACGTTGTAAAAAGACTTGACCTAAGAAGTCTCGGATGAGGGAAGAGAAGGTGACGAGGACCAGGTCTACCCTATGATGCAATGTTGTGGCATTGTACTTGCGTGTGCACTGTTAAGGATCTAATGAGATAGAACTAAGCTCTTTTCTCATGGTTGGTGACCCAAGGACTCTTTTCTTGTATCTTTCATGGGCTAGCAGATGTATAGTTGGATTGATATTAATTTAAGAAAAATTATCTTGAATCACCCCTATTTTCAAACCTTATATGAGATACCACCTTAAATTTTCAAAAATATCAAACGTACCGCTAAAGTTTAAACTCAGCGTTAGTTTAAAAATGAAAATTACTCTTTTGACCCTAAAACTAAATATAAATAAAAAAAACCATTTCTCATTCTTTTCATCTCTTTTACGGAAAGCTTTTCCCCAAATCAAAACTAGGGCCAATGCAAACTTCTTCTGCAAAGCTCTTCTCCCTTCCTCTTCTTCCTTCTTCGTTCAATTGTTTTTCACCTTTTGCCTCCTGCAAACCCATTAATATCCAAAACAAATGACATCTGAGAAGAAACAGCAGAGTTCTGACAGAAAAATTACTAACACACTTAAACAAATCCCATGACGACATTGTGAGGTTTAATCCATCAAATTAACCCAATTCACAAACAAATGGAGACTAAACCCTCCATTAATCATTAAGATGACAACATATGTTTCCAGTTTCCACTTCCATCTCCAATTCTCCATCCATACTTGGTCAAAACTTTAAAGAGTCCTCCCTTCCTCAACTTTCTGTTGTAGCTGTCGCGATTCTCATATCTCTTCTTCCCTTAATTGTGTTCCTCACACAATGACCTCATAATGTCTCTCAAAATTTCATCAGAAGGGTAATTTGATGGAGAGGACCTTCAGTTCTTGTCTCAAATCTCCATCAAAGGATCCATTTTGGGAATTTGAATTCTGTGTCATCTTATTACTGTAACTACACACCCATGAGTGATGAGGCCATGACCCAATCCAAATATATATAAATTTATATATATATATATATATAGTTCCCCCTTCACAGTTCTTCACACAGATTAAACTCTCTCTTTAGCTCTTCTCTTGTGGGCTAATCAGTTTCTTCTCTTTATCAGTCATGAAGAAGGAAAGGGTCATTACGTTCCCCTGTTTTCTGTGTCAATCGTTGCCCATACTGGTTTTGGTTGAATGTACTTGTGAGAAAGATGAAGAAGGAGATCATAACAAGAGCTTGGCTCTTAAATATAAGATTACAGCCTTGTTTTCAATTCTTTTCGCTGGTGGCATTGGGGTTTGTTTACCAATGATGGGGAAGATGATTCCAGCTCTGCAACCCAAAAAGGATATCTTCTTCATCATCAAAGGTTCATTCATGTGTTACCAGATGCAGTCGACACTTTAACCAACACTTGTCTCAAAGGGAAGGCTTGGGAATTTCCGTTAACTGGTTTCATTGCCATGATGGCTACGATTTGAACATTTATGGTGGATAGTTTGGCTACAGGATACCCTACGAGGTCACACTTCAATAAGTCGCAACCAGAGAAAGGAGACGAGGAAGGAGCTGGAGAACATTCAGGTCATGTTATTTTTCAAGAGATTTTTCACTACATCAAACATACTAAAGGAAGAACTAGTTTTGTGGCCATCAAGTTAGACATGGCTAAGGCCTATGATGGATTAGAATGGAGTTTCTTACGAGCCCTTTTTGACTATCTTGGCTTTGGAAAAAATTGGGGAGACTTCAATAACTATCTTATTAGCTCATCCTCTTTTTATACTAAACTCTATGGCTCTACATTTGATTTCTTTGAGCCTTCTAGAGGAATTAGACAAGGATGCTCACCTAGCCATTTCCTTTTCATTGTTGCT
The DNA here is from genome assembly GCF_013358625.1 of Macadamia integrifolia. Taxonomy (NCBI): domain Eukaryota; kingdom Viridiplantae; phylum Streptophyta; class Magnoliopsida; order Proteales; family Proteaceae; genus Macadamia; species Macadamia integrifolia. Next base: position 34,452,782 of record NC_056564.1, on the reverse strand, counting down.
ATGGAAGCTTTATGGAGACTGCTCACCACTTATGGAGACCTTAATTTGTTTAAGGGGATCAAGGTTGCCCGAAGGGCACCTGAAACCTCTCACTTGTTCTTTGTTGATGATACCTTCTTATTTTATCGAACTACCCTTGAGGATATTTCCACTATTAAATGCAGCCTGGATTTATTCTCTGATCTTTCTGGCCTTGCCTTAGTTATGATAAAAGTGGTTTATCTTTCAGTTCTAATGTTGATGCCATTACCAAAGCTTCTCTATGCTATCTTGGGTATTAGTGAAATGAAGATGTAGACATCGAATTTTGTCACCCCCCAGCAATGATGACAATAAGAAGAATTACACACTGGATGTTATATATTTTGAGAAATTTCGAACTTAGGGTAGAAAATGACCATTTTACCCCTACGCATTTTTAATGGAAAATATCTTCAAAATTGGATATCGACGTTGTGGATTAGTGTTGTTTGTTCTCTCAAGTCTATACTTTGGTGTGAGAACAATACTAATTGGCCTCAATTCCCCCTTTTACTACACGATTCGGGTCCCCATTTTACGCATATTTTAATTAGGGTTTCCAGCTAAGACTACATTTGTGTCTCACATCTTTGGATAGTGCTCGGCATGAGCTTTCTAACTACATATTACACGTCGAGTTCTGACTAACGGTTTTAAAGATGGGACTTTCGAAAATTGAAAAAAAATCAAAGTTTAGATCCTATTTCAAACAACCATTTTTTTGGACTAACCTCTTTTTTTAGCCTCACATTAGAAACCAAAAAGAGGTCTCCCCCATTCCCTTGGCTATAAATATAGTCCTTCATCTCTTTCAAAAAGGGGAGGAGAAAAAATTTGGGAAAAGGAATATGGCCCCATGAAGGTTTTTGCTAATTCCCTCTCTCTAAATAAATAATCCCTTCAAGTATAAAAATTTTAATGTGTAATCTTTCCTTGAGCCGGGAGATCTTGTCCGGTTCGGTTCGATTTGGAGCTTGAAGCACAAAGGTTATCTCCCATTGTTTCTTGATTAAAGCCGAGTTCAAGGTATTTTTCTTCTCCCAATGGTAATTTAGAATTAGTTTAACTAATTTAATAGATTATGTTCTAATTTATTAATAATTTTTTCATTTAAATTAATTAGGTTTAATTAGTTTCAATTTGGTTTAATATGGTTTATTAGATGTGAATTGGTTTAATCCGATTCAATTAAGTGTATTTAGGTTTAATTGGTTCATTTAGATTAGTTAGGTTCAACTGGTTTCTTTTTTGTTTAATATGGTCTAATAGACTCATCTTAATTTAATTCGGTTTAATTTGGTCGGTCTGGTTTTAGTTGGTTCATTTAGGTGTATTTTGATTCCATTCAATTAATTAGGTCTATTTGGTTCAATTAAATATGATTTCAGTTTAAATGATTTAATTATATTCATTTTAGTTTAATCTGGTTCAATTAGATGTAATTAGGTTCATTTAGACTTAATTATTTTTTTCCATTTTGGTTTGTTTTAATTAAAGTTGATTTTGGATTTATACTTTTATGATTTTGTTTAATTGTTTATCTTCTTTTAATCTGGACCCTTATATTAGCATCTCAGCCCTAATCTAATCCCCATCTCTATTTCTTCTCCAAACAACCTGGCCGCCCCTTTCCTCCTTTCTTCCATGGCCGAATCCTCTCCACCCCCTTCTCCTTCCTTTCTTTCTCCTTAACCGAACCTGAACCCATCTTCTCCTCCTTTCTCTTCCACAACTAAAACCTGCAACTTCTTCTTCCTCTTCCAGCCGAATCCCTTCTCCTTCTCCTTTTTCTTCTACAACTGCAACTTCGCTTTTCCCTTCTTCTTCTTCTTTTTCGTCACTGCTGACCCAACAACAACCGAACTCCCCTTTTCCCTTCTCTTTTTATTTCTTTTCTTCCTTCCAAATCTGCACGCTGAACCTCCCTCCTCTCTTCTTCTTTGTTTCCTTTTCGCCAAACCTGCAGCAACCGAACGCATCTTCCCACCTACCTTTCTTCATAACCAAAACCTGCAGTTCCTTCACCAACAGCCACCTATATTCCCTTCTGTTGCTGCCAAAAACCCCCGCGAGTTGGTCCTGCACAAGCACAGACGACAGAGGCCCGGAGCTTTGTCCGGGGTTAGTCCTCTGATGCTCAAGTTAGGGTCGACCGCACAGTTTTTAGTAAGGGAGTAATGGTAAGGGTCTGAATGCTTACCTTCTTCCTTCCTCTCGGCCCCCTTATATGGTTCCTCGGGTCTAGGGTTTTTCCTTGCCCTTTCCTCTATCCTTCTCCCATACGGCTATCCTTCTTATGAGGAATATTCCCCTCATGCAAACGACGTGATCGAGCGTGATTGAGTCCTTGGAATCCTTATCTGGTGGGCGACACATGTCCTTTCCCCACCGAGAGATCAATTTGGCTATATCAGGAGCCCCCTTACTCCCACTAGGAGTCTCTTCCTATGGGAGTAACCAACTTTTTCGCAATCGTCGCTCTTTTCTTCATCACTTCCTTTTTTCCTCTTCTTCTCTTTTTTTTTTTTTTTTTTTTACTTTCAGCCTTAGCCTTGCTTGCGACCAAGGCCTGCGGTCAGCCGAGGTAAAGACCTTCAACCGGCTCGGCTCGGCCTTACGCTGAGCCCCTACCAAGGTGAGGACCCTCGGTCAGGTCCGTTCAGCTTTGGTCGAACTCCCAATCGAGAGGGGGACCCTCGGTCAGGTCCATTCGACTTTGGCCGAACTCCCAACCGAGAGGGGGACCCTCTGTCAGGTCCGTTCGGATTTGGCCGAACTCCCAATCCGAGGTGAGGACCCTCGGTCAGGTTCGTTTGGCTTTGGCCGAACTCCCAATCCGAGGGGAGGACCCTCGGTCGGGTTCGTTCGGCTTTGGATGAACTCCCAATCCGAGGTGGGGACCCTCGGTCAGGTCCGTTCGGCTTTGGCTGGACTCCCAATCCGACGTGAGGACCCTCAGTCAGGTCCGTTAGGCTTTGGTCGAACTCCCAACCGAGAGGGGGACCCTCGGTCAGGTCTGTTCGGCTTTGGCCGAACTCCCAATCCGAGGGGAGGACCTTCGGTCAAGTCCGTTCGACTTTGGCCAAACTCCCAACCGAGAGGGGGACCCTCGATCAGGTCCGTTCGGCTTTGGCCGAACTCCCAACCGAGAGGGGAACCCTTGGTCAGGTCCGTTTGGCTTTGGCCGAACTCCCAATCGAGAGGGGGACCCTTAGTCAGGTCCGTTCGGCTTTGGCCGAACTCCCAACCCAGAGGGGAACCCTCGATCAGGGCCGTTCGGCTTTGGCCGAACTCCCAACCGAGAGGGGGACCCTCGGTCAGGTCCGTTCGACTTTGGCTGCACTCCCAACTGAGAGGGGAAACCTAGGTCAGGTCCGTTCGGCTTTGGCCGAACTCCCAACCGAGAGGGGGACCTTCTGTCAGGTCCGTTCGAGCGCAAACCTCGAGGCTTCGTACTCTGACGTGACAGCGCCATTAATGCTCGGGTAGTCGTACCGTCTTTCTCCCCATCTATATAGTGTGGGGGGCCATTTGTGGGGCACTTTTCTTTTCCCTTCGGAGAGCTTACCTTCAGCCTCGGTGTTCCTTTTGAAGATCTCGTCTTCGTCTTGACTTCCCCTAGTTTAGCGACACCCAAAAAGTAAGTTAATGTCTTCCTCATCGGGCTACAATCCATCATCCTCTGAGAGGACGAGGCCAAAACGTAGGCATAGGAGTCCAGGGGAGGTCCGAGGGATGTCCTCGGATTCCACTGACTCTCCCTCTTCCCGTGACTTATCGTCCGCTGCCTCACCGTCTGGGTCCGAGGGTGGCTCCAACGGTGCAGGATTCAGGGAGAGGGCGCTTGATTCCTGAGCTCAAACCCAGGAGCCCTTAGAAATGGAGGCTCTCAACATCGTATCCACGATGGACGAGCCAGAACTGGAGGAGCTGAGGGCCTCCTTCGGTGTCTCGGACGCTTTCGAGCTCCGTCTGCCCAGACCATCCGACCGAGCCAACTATCGGAACTCTGAGGAGCTGTGCTTATACAAGGAGGTGTTTAAGGCCGGCCTTTGGCTGCCCCTTCACCCCTTCTTCACCCGAGTGTTTCGGCACTATGGGGTATGTCTGACCCAGCTGACGCCGAACGGGTGGCGACAAGTGCTCAGCTTCGTCGTCTTCTTCGTAAGGTACCAAAGGCCCCTCTCCCTCCCCCTCTTCATTAAATGCTTTCTCCTTCAGGCCTGCAAGGGGCTTTCGGGTTGGTATTACTTTTACCCCCAAAAGGACCTTCGGCTTCTGAAGGGTTACCCGACTTCCATCCACGGGTGGAAGGAGAAGTTTTTCTTTGTGAGATCGTCCGAGGGGGTGCCCTTTGGCACGGTTTGGGATGTCCCGGACCTTAGGGAGGTGAACTCCGCCCCTGCCCTATTCGGGGCAGACGCGGAGTCATTGGCGATGGCGACGCGGCAAGAAGACTATCCTCTAGTCGAGGCCGACTACCTCAAGTCCGACGCCATACTCTTTAGATTCGGGCTTAGCCCGGGTGAGTTAGGCTAGCCTCCGTTTGCTTCCTTCGGGTGTCGGTGCTTCGTACTGACTCCCATTGTTTCTTTTTACAGTGCAAGTCTCCAGGGCCGAGGCTAGGGCTGCCGCCGCGGCAAGGCAAGCACAAATCAAGGATGCCAAGGCGCGGGATGCCCAATAGTAGCCGAGGCCGAAGCGAAAGGAGAAGAAGGGGCCATCCTCCGAGACCCCGAAGAAGAGGTCCAAAGTCGAGGGGCCGAGCGTCGAGGCAGTCCAGGCCCTCGCTGCTCTGGGCCGTGATGGGCCTGTGTAAGACCCCTCCCCCGCTGCGGCCTCCAGAGGCCCGAGGGCGACGACCATGAGGGCCGAAGTGGGGTTTGTCCCTTAATGGTCGGTAAAGGAGGACGACACGCTGGCCGTCGGGCGAGTTGCTCGTGAGCTGGTGATGAAGGGGAGTCTTCCCCGAGATGCCACCGAGGCACAGAAGCAAGGGACGACGGCCATGATCACGAATGCTTGCATCTTCATGGCCGGGGTAAGCTTTGGTCCCCCTACCCTCTTCTTTTTATTTTGTCTTAGCATTCTGACCTTCGGTGTTTCATGTAGGCACAAAATCAGATGGGTCAACTGGCGGCTCGGGCCGAAGCTATGTGCTAGAGAGAGAGAAGGCCGCGCTGGAGAACTAGCGCTCGATCCTCCTTGAGAAGGTGGAGCACTTGCAGAAGGACCTCGTCTTCACGCGTCGAGAGTGCGATCGGAAGCTCGCGGAGCTGAAGTCGTAGATGAAGGCTCGAATTCAGGAAGCCGAGGCTTGAGGGGTCGAGGAGTATCGGTCCACCGAGGACTTCAGGGAGGAGATAAAGCGCGCCATCACCCCGGGGTTCACAATGGGCGCTACCGAGGTCCGAGACTGGGTCCTCGAGCGTTACCCTGGGGTCTCCTTCGAGGACAGCGGGCTCATCTTTGAGGAGACGACGTTGAGGCGGCCCCATCAGCCACCGAGGTTGCCGATGCCGATGGTGGAGGCTGCAGCGAGGAGGGTGAGGTTCAGCTGCACCGAGAGGTCCCTCCGACTCCCGGCCACGGAGGTTCGGATCAGGAGACCCTCCAAGCCGAAGAAGAGGCCGCAAACCCGACGGACGCCCCTTGAGGTCACCCCGGGTCTCAGCTGAGACAACCCCCTTTCTTTTTGTTATGTTATCAACCTTCGGGCTTCTTGTAATCTTGGCCTTCGGGCCTTATGTAATCAGCCTTCGGGCTTCGTATGTAACTACGGCCTTCGGGCCTTCGTCTTGTAATCTTGGCCTTCGGGCCTTATGAATGAATGAATGAAGTCTTTTTACCCCCAACTTTCATTTTTCTCGCCTTCTGTGTCCCTTTGAGTAAGGTAGTCTTTAGTCCGTAGCTAGGTGCAAAGAGGTCGAAACCCCTTGTTGCCTGCCTTAGGGTCTGCCTTCCTACTTGAGCACGGCTCGGTCCTACCCCCTCGGCTTATCGGATAGGTTTCCTGAGTCCGAGGACTAGACTTGAGGGACCTGGAGCAAGTACTAAGTGGTTTTCACCAAGTGTCCCTCGGCTCCAGTCGAAGGGTCTGTTAGACGCATGGATCCGAGACCTAGCCGAGGGTCAACCCTACGAACATCAAGCGATTTTCACCAAGTGTTCTCCCTCGGCTCTAGCCGAGGGGTTTGTTAGACTGGCATGGATTCGAGACTTAGCCGAGGGCCAACCCTACGAATATCAAGCGGTTTTCACCAAGTGTTCTCCCTCGACTCCAGCCGAAGGGTCTGTTAGACTGGCATGGATCCGAGATCTAGCCGAGGGCCGACCATTCGATAGTCGTCGCTCCTGATAGTCGATTGCCTTTGGTCAAGTTCCTACGGCTCTAGGGTTGGGGCACAGGCCGATGGTGGGACCCTCAGTCAGGTCAGCCCAGCCCTACAAAGCTTGTTCTCTGCCTGAGCCCCCTGACCAAGGCGAACACCGTCAGCCAGTTCTGCTCGGCCTTTGTCGGAGACCCCGATCAAGGTGATGACCTTCGTCCAGTTTGGCTCGGCCTTCGCCTGAGCCTTAATTGAGGTGTGGCCCTTCGGTGAGCTCGGCTCAGCCTCCGCCCGAGACCCCGACCGAGGTGAGGACCTTCAACCAACTCGTCTTGGCCTATCTGAGTGCCCGACCGAGGTGAAGACCTTCGGTCGTAGTCGTTCAGTAGAGTTAAAGGTCATCAGACTGGAGAATTCCTCTCAATTGCCGTAAACCAGCTTTCGTATTATCCATGAATAAAATCTTCCGGAGTTTAGGATGAGGAATTACAACTTAAAAGTGCATAAGGGCGAAAATTACAAAAAACTACAAACGACAAGTGTGCGTGCTCGCCACTTCACTACTGATGGAATTTTCTTAAGTTCTGAGAGTTCCACGATCGGGGTACCCTTCCTCCCCCCGTAGTCTCCAGGTGATAGGACCCTGGTCGTATTACCCTCGAGACTCTGTAGGGCCCTTCCCAATTTGGATCTAGCTTCCCTTGACGTCTCGGGTCCGACACTTCTGCCCTTCTGAGGACGAGGTCACCCATCCTGAATTCGTTCTTTCGAACTTTGGTGTTGTAGTGCCTCGCGACCCTCTGTTGGTAAGCAGCGATCCTTTCTTGTGAAGTGTGTCTGGTTTCTGCCAAGAGGTCTAGATTCGCTCGAAGCCCTCCATCGTTTTCGTCTTCATTATAGTATTGAATCCAATGGGTAATGGCCCCTATCTCCACTGGAAGTACAACTTCAGTGCCGTATGTTAACATGAAGGGTGTTAATCCGGTGGCTAATCTCTCAGTAGTGCGGTAAGCCCAAAGGATGTGGTGCAACTCGTCTGCCCATAGTCCTTTGGCGTCGTCTAGTCTCTTTTTTATTCCTTAAAGTAGTGTGCTGTTGGTTACCTCTGTCTGCCCGTTGGTCGATGGATAACCGACGAAGGTTTTCCTGTGGTCGATGCCGAGGGCCTCACAGAACGCGCCGAAGGTTGGATTGGCAAACTGAGTTCCATTGTCCGTCACCACAACCTGGGGGATTCCAAATCTATAGACTACCGCCCTTTGGAAGAAGTCCCTTATGTTCTTTTCGGTTATCGTCGCTAGGGCTTCGGCTTCTGCCCACTTCGTGAAGTAGTCGACTGCCACTACGGAAAACTTTCTTTGTCTCGTGGCCAGGGGGAATGGGCCTAGGATGTCGATTCCCCACATGGTGAATGGTATTGGGCTTGATAAGGATGAGAGCTCGGTAGAGTGTAGCCTAGGCACGGGGCAAACATCTAGCACTTGACGCACTTCCTGACTAGTGATTCTGCGTCCTTCCTCATTATCGGCCAATACAGGCCCTGCCTTAGCACTTTATGTGCCAAGGCTCGGGCTCCTAGGTGTTGGCCGCATATCCCTTCATGCACCTCCCGGAGTGCGTACTCGCCGTCGGTGGAATCCAGACACTTGAGGTATGGCAAGGTGAACCCTATCTTATATAGTGTCTCATCCTTCAGGAAGAAGCGCGCCGACCTCATTCTTATTTTTCTTGCCTCGTCCCTATTCTCTGGGAGCTTTCCTTCTTTGAGGTATTCGGTTATGGCCTTCATCCAGCTTTGGCTATTTTCACCTATAGGTAATACCTCTCGGGGTTTTTCGATGCTCGGTTGTGATAGCACTTCGAAATACACCGATCGTCCAAGATCTACGAAGTCGGAGGTGGCCAGCTATGACAGTGCGTCTGCACTAGCATTCTCTTCTCGTGACATCTGCCTTACCTCAAATTCCTTGAAAGCTGCTACCCTGTCTCACACCATCTTCAAGTATTCGGTCATCCTTTGCTCTTTGGCCTTGTAGTCTCTATTCACCTGTCGTACCACGAGCTGGGAGTCGCTATGCACTACCAGCTCCTTTACCATCAAAGCCCAAGCCAGATTAGTTCCATCTATTAATGCTTCGTATTCTGCTTCGTTGTTGGAGGCGTCGAAGTCAAACCGTAGGGCGTATTCTATTTTGAAACCCTCAGGGCTGACCAACACGATTCCTGCACCGCTTCCTTCGCTGTTGGAAGCCCCATCCACATACAATATCCAAGCCTCTTCTCCTCGGTCCTCGGCAAACTCCTATGGGTCGTCGAGGAGTGTCGTCTCAGCTATGAAGTCTGCGATGGCCTGTGCTTTAATTACGGTTCTCGGTTTGTACTGGATGTCAAATTCTCCCAACTCTATGACCCAGTTTACCAGGCGACCGGACATATCCGGCCGCTACAGTATCTTCTTCAGGGGCTGGTCGGTGAGTACGTATACCGTATGTGATTGAAAATATGGTCTCAGCTTTCTTGCCGTTGTCACAAGGGCATACGCCACTTTCTCTGCCTTTCTGCATCTTGTTTCGGCATCTAGAAGGGTTCGGCTAACATAGTATATTGGCCGTTGTTGCCTTCCTTCTTCCTTCATCAGTACGGCGCTTACGCCACTACCGATACAGCAAGGTATAGTTGCAAGGTATCCCGGTGTTCAGCTTCGTCAGTAGCGGGGGTGCGGCCAAGTACTCCTTCAATTGTTCAAAAGACTTTTCGCGCTCCTCCGTCCATTCGAACTTTTTGGTCCCTTTCAGCGCTTTGAAGAAGGGGAGGCATCTATTTGCAGACCGAGACATGAATCGCCCGAGGGCGGCGACCCGACCCATTAGCTCCTGGACTTGCTTCACGTTCTGGGGTGACCTCATGTCCCGAATGGCTTGTATTTTGACTGGGTTGGCTTCAATTCCTCTTTCTGAGACGATGAAGCTGAGGAACTTTCCCGAGGCTACTCCGAATGCGCATTTTGCTGGGTTCAGCTTCATGTCGTACCGTCTCAGCACCTGAAACGCCTCTTCCAAGTCTTAGATGTGTCTTTCCGCCTTCAAGCTTTTTATGAGCATATCGTCCACATATACCTCCATGGTTTTGCCGATCATCCCTTTGAAAATTTTATTCACCAACCTTTGATAGGTGGCCCCTGTGTTTTTTAGCTTGAAAGGCATGACCTCATAACAGTACAGCCCACCCTCGGTTATGAAGGATGTTTTCGGGACATCGGCCTCGGACATTTTGATTTGATTGTACCCCGAGTATGCATCCATGAAGCTCAGTGCCTCGTATCCCGCCGTGGCGTCGATGAGGAGGTCTATCTTCGGCAGGGGGTATGCGTCCTTCGGGCAGGCCTTATTCAGGTCGGTGAAGTCGATGCAGATCCTCCACTTCCCATTTGCCTTCGGGACCATTACCACATTGGATATCCACTCCGGGTACTGGATCTCGCGGATGAACTGGGCCTTCAGCAGCTTCTCCACTTCCTCGTCTATTTTCTGCTACCTTTCGGGGGCAAAAGTCGTCTTCTTCTGCTGCACCGGCTTCTTCATTAGGCTAACATTCAGATGATGTTCTATCACCTCTCGATCTACCCCGGGCATATCCGAAGCCGACCAGGCGAAGACGTCAGCGTTGTTCTGTAGGAATGAGACGAGTCTTTCTCGTTGCAACCTTGGCATGGTAGCCCCAATCTGAAATTACCAAGCGTCATCCCCCTCCTCGGCTTCAACTTGCACCAAATCATCGGCCGGCTCCCCCATTGATAACTAGCATCATCGCGTAGATCCTCTATTGGGAGTGCCTCGCCCGCCTTTTCTTTTCCGCATAAGGTAGTGGCGTAACACCTCCGGGATGCCTCCTGATCGCCCCGACACTCCCCGACACCATTCTTGGTTGGGAATTTCATCTTGAGATGGGGAGTGGAGACGACAGCCTTTAGTAGGTTCAGTCCGACCCTTCCTAGTATAACATTGCATGCCGATGTAATGCCCACCACCAGGAAGTTGATCATCACCGTCGCTTGGCGATCTCCGGTGCTAGCTCTTACCGACAACTCAATCGACCCTTCCACCTTCACTGGGACGTCGGAGAATCCCTGCAACGGGTGTTCGACCTTCTTTAACTTTCCCTTGTCTAGGCCCATCTTCCGGAAAGCTTCAAGGAACAGGATATCAGCTGAACTGCCATTATCCACTAAGATCCTCTTCACTTTGCAATCCGCTATGGTCATAGTGATAACCCAGGCATCGTCATGTGGAGTCTGTACCCCTTCCAGATCATCATCTGAGAAGGAGATAACCGTCCTCGTCTTCGCCTTCTTGTTTGGCCATTCTGCCATATGTACACTTCTCACGTAGGCCTTCACTTTCCTGGCAGAGACTGAACTCTCTCCAGCGGCTGGGCCTCCACAGATGGTCGCTATAACTCTAGTTGGGCTCTTATTCTCATCTCGAGGGCGACGCTCAGCTTCCTCGGGTGTCTGGTCCCTTCGTCGTTCCTGATTGCCTCTACGGGTGAGCCCCCTTCTCTCATAGCGACCTCCGCCATCTCTCCAATGGTTATCCCTCCGGCCATTACCGTCAGAGGCAACCTCCTTTTCGTGGTCTACAAATCGGCCTAGATATCCCCTTCGGATCATCCCTTCTATCTCCCCCTTGAGGTGCCAACAGTCTTCGGTATCATGGCCATGGTCTCTGTGGAAGTGGCAATATCTGTCCACGTTGTGTCTCTCGGGGTGTTGCCCCATCTTTCCTGGCCACTTCATGGCCCTGGCATCCGGGGAATCCTTTATCTGCATTAGTACCTCTGTTCGCCTTTGGTTCAGGGGGGCGTACTTCTCAAACTTCCTTGGTGGACTGGGGGCCCGACCGCACTCAGACTTTCGTCTTTTGCCTTCTTCGGAGGGTTTATCGTCAGCCCTTGAGAGCCTCTTTCTTACCACCTTCCTTTCGGCTTCTTCATCGGCCTGGAGGGTTTCTTCCATCTGGATGTACTTATCGCATCGTGTTCTCAGCTCGGTCAGATCCTTAGGTGTATGCTTCGCTAGGGATCTCTTCAACTCCTTATCCTTGACGCCTCCTAACAGGGCCGTGAACTCTTCCTTCGGGTCTAGGCCTCTGATTGTGATCTTCTCTTGTTGGAATCGCTTCATGTAGTTTCGTAGCTATTCCCCTTGTTGTTGCTTGACATTGGTCAGGTTCAACGTAGTCTTCTGAAGGGGCTGACTACTAGAGAATCCCTTCACGAAGAAGTAACTCAGGCCGCTAAAGCTGTGGATCGACTTCGTCGGCAGACGGTTGTACCATAGCCTCACCGCTCCTCTGAACGTCAATGGCAGGGCACGACACATGATGTTTTCCGAGACCCGATGGAACTGCATGGCGACCTTGAAGCCTTCCAGGTGATCAACGGGGTCCCCAGACCCGTCATAAGTGTCATACTTAGGTAGGCGAAAGCCGATCGGGAGCGGGTCCCTTATGACCTCGTCAGCTAGAGCCGTGTCATTAGTGAGGTCCGCTCGCGAGTTCCCGTCTGATTTTCTGCCACCTTCTTGATCTCATCCTTCAAGTCTAGGATCATCTGCTTTAATCCCGAGTCCTCGGGCCTCTGTTTGTCTCCTTGGTGCGGATCCCCATGTGGGTCTCTGGCGGCACGTTGCGTCTTGCCTCGGGGTGTGGGACTCTCCCTCCTCTCTCGGTTTCGAGGGTTACGATTGGCCCTTGTCGATCCTGTACTGCTTCGGTCTTCATCTCGAGCTCTCTCAAACTGGACGTGGGGGCCTGGGGGTGCTCCGTCGGTCTTCTGAGAGACAGCTTTGGAGACCTCCCTCATAGTCTCGGCCATCCGGTTATATTTGTCCTGGAGGGCTTCGAATTGCTCCCTCGTCACGTACTCCTGCTCTGCAGGAGGCTGATGATCACTGTCTTCACGTACTGAATATCCAGCCGAACGCTGGTACCTTACGGATGCCTCCCGATCGTCATTGCCCCTTTCTCATCCTATCTCCGCCGAGGGAGGAAGCCCCCCTGAAGGTTCTTCCCCCATGTCCATGTTGGACGCCGCTCTTGTCCTTTTGCCGTTGTAGGTTCTCCCCACCATTACCGTTGTTCCCACGGACGGCGCCAATCTGTTGCTGCCAAAAAACCCCGCGAGTTGGTCCTGCACAAGCACAGACGACAGAGGCCCAGAGCTTTGTCCGGGGTTAGTCCTCCGACGCTCAAGTTAGGGTCGGCCGCACAGTTTTCAGTAAGGGAGTAATGGTGAGGGTCTGAGAGCTTACCTTCTTCCTTCTTCTCGGCCCCCTTATATGGTTCTTCGGGTCTAGGGTTTTTTCTTGTCTTTTCCTCTGTCCTTCTCCCATATGGCCGTCCTTCTCGTGGGGAATATTCCCCTCATGCAAACGACGAGATCGAGCGTGATTGAGTCCTTGGAATCCTTATCTGGTGGACGACACGTGTCTCAGGGGCAACACATGTCCTTTTCCCACCGAGAGATCAATTTTTCTGTATCAATAATAATGTAATAAGCCCAGGCTGAAACATTGTGACATGAATTATATATAGTAGTATTGCAAATCAAGAGGAGTAGATCAATATAGGGAAATCTTGTAATCAATGGTTCAAGTTGTGGATTTGCTACCTGTTAAGTTTGGGGTTGATTTCATTGTCTTACTCATCGGCTGGTGTTTGAGATTTAAAATGTAACCGCAAGCGTACGGATCAATATAGCTACGGGTCGAACACAAGGAGAGCAGCCTCTTTATTTTTTATTTCTTTTAATAATGCGAAAGTGAACTGATTAATGGTTGTGATCTAATTCTAATTACCATCCTAAATCATATGTATCTAAAATAACGTCCTAACCATTCGTCATCTAAGAATTTAAAGACGCAAGCCACGCAATTAAAATTAAATAAATAAATAACTGAAAATAAACAACCCATGCAATTAAAAAAATAAATAAATAAAAGAAAAAAAATTTTGAAATAAAAATAAAGTAAAAGAAAGTGGATAAAGCTAGAGAGAGACTCACAAGTAGGTTTCTCTACTTAGCCCGAGGGATGCATCATAATATGAGCTTCCCTGCTTGACCAGAGAGTCACTCTTACAAGGGTTACTCTACTTGGCTTTAGGGAAAGGGAGACAATTAAAATAAAAGCAATAAATTGATGGTTCTATGGCTAGGAGGGGCAAAGCCAACACATACACTAGCCATGAACCTTGGGGGAAAGGGATAGCCATAATGTAACGACTG
>NC_056564.1:34374450-34432882 GCF_013358625.1 Macadamia integrifolia | reverse complement strand
CGATGCCTAGAGTTAGGCTCTGGTTAACTGGGTAAAGTTCCTTTCTCCTTCTCACGCATAATTGAGACAAATTGAGTGAGTTCTCTCGTAAGATTTTGATGGCTTGTCATGAGGAGGGCCATATTTTTTTCCAAATCACTAATTCTACTTGCCTCTCCAATGTTAGTAAACCCAAGGGGTTGCTAATAAGATGATAGGAGAGGGGCCCTAGGAAAACTCGCCTGAGGTCCTACATTTGACCTAGGAAAAGTACTTTGGGAAAAAGATTGTTGTGCAAAGGGAGGCCTTTGGGGTCCAAGTTGACCTTGATTATAGAAATTGGAAGGTCCTGCTTGGTTGCTCTGATTCCAAGAGAAATTTGGGTGATTTCTCCATCCTGGATTGTAGGTGTTACTATGTGGATTATTCTGGTATAAGGCATTAACACTATCACTAGAAGTGCCCCCAGAGGTGTTGAGGCATTCTTCTATGACATGTCCAGGGGACTGGCACTAAGCACAAATCTTAACCAAATTGACTGATGATGGCTCTCTAGGAACAATAGCCTCAATCCTCTTGATTAGGCTATCCAAATGGGCTTCCTTGGCTGCTATTCCATCCACAAAATATCCTTTTCCTCCTATGGTTCTTTCACTCTCTTGGGTTGATTCCCACTCACGGGTTTTGTCAGCTAAGTCAAGTAAGAATTCCCATACCTTTCCTTCATATGTAAAGGATGTGAATCCCTTAGGGCACATAGACTCTATCATCTGTTTAGTTGGGTAATCAATACCCTCATAAATTATTTGACATAAATGCCATAGGTCTAGGCCATGGTGAGGGCATTCTTGGAGTAGATCCTTGAATCTCTCCATAAGTTTGGAAAATGACTCACTAGGCTTTTACCTAAACTGAAGGATATCACTTCTAAGCTTATTGGTCTTGTGAGTTGGGAAAAACTTCTTAAGGAAGACAACTATGAACTGTTCCCATGAGGTTATGGAATTTGTGGGTAACCCATACAACCACTTCTTAGCTTGGTCTTTCAATGCAAAAGTGATAAACCTAAGATTAACAGCATAATCAGAAAGCTGTTGGATCTTAATTAGAACACATACCTCTTCAAATTCCCTTAGAAATAGGTATGCATCCTCAGAGGTCAACCCATGGAAGTGGGGCAACATAGTGATGTATTGAGATTTGAGTTCAAAAATATTGCCTTGGGCTTGTGGTAGAACTATGCAGGAAGGTTGGGCTGTTCTAGCAGGTAGAACCTATCTTTCAGAGATTTAGGTGAAGGGTTATGCTGTTGGTCTCCCATATTGAAGGGTTTTAAAGAGAGCAAACGTATAGGGTCACTACTTGTTGGATCTCTTCTTTCTAACCGATTCTTAGTATTACGTACCCACCTAACACTCATGCAATAGAAAACTACCCACAACTAGAGTAAGACAAGCACAAAAGAATGGATAGCAAAACTTTTTTTCTATGATTTTTTGATTTTTTTGGCTTTTTCGGAGCTTACTGACAGGGATCCGGGGTTGCTCAGGTCAATTCCTGAGGTACTGCTATAGGGCAAACCTGTTTTTATCATAATGTGAGGCATGACGATCTCCACCGATACAACTATTATTGCAAGTTGTTCTTCTCAGGAATTCAATAAAAGAAAAGGAAAAACAAAACAAAGCAAACAAAGCACTCCGATTTACCAAAAGAAAGCGAAAAATAACATGGAACTGTCTCCCCAGCAACGGCGTCAAAAACTTGTTGGGATTTAAAATGTAACCGCAAGCGTACGGATTAGTGTAGCTACGGGTCGAACACAGGGAGAGCAGCCACTTTATTTTTTTTATTTCTTTTAATAGTGCGAAAGTGAACTGATTAATGGTTGTGATCTAATTCTAATTACCGTCCTAAACATATGTATCTTAAATAACGTCTTAACCATTCGTCATCTAAGAATTTAAAGACGCAACCCAGGCAATTAAAATTAAATAAATAAATAACTGAAAATAAACAACCCACGCAATTAAAATAATAATAATAATAATAAAAGAAAAAAATTGCTGAAATAAAAATAAAGTAAAAAAAAGGGGATAAAGCTAGAGAGAGACTCACAAGTAGGTTTCTCTACTTAGCCCGAGGCATGCATCATAATATGAGCTTCTCTACTTGACCAGAGAGTCACTCTTACAAGGGTTACTCTACTTGGCTTTAGGGAAAGGGAGACAATTAAAATAAAAGCAATAAATTGATGGTTCTATGGCTAGGAGGGGCAAAGCCAACACATACAATAGCCATGAACCTTGGGGGACAGGGATAGCAATAATATAACGACTGAAATTAAAATCCTAAATTAAGAAAAAAAGGGTAGTCAGAAGAGGGAATGAGAGGGGGGAGAGAAGACTACTGAAGGAGCCTACTTACTTGAACTTCAACCCTTGAACTGAAAACTTGATCGATTTGAGATACTTCCAGTACTAAAAACCAGATCTAAAATAAACCAAATCTGAAATTTCTAGTACTAGAGAAAATAAATCTTGAAAAAATAATTGTTCCACGGCTCGTGATCTTGTCACCTAGATCTAAGCCTAGAACTATAACTTAAAAAATTACAACTCAATTGTATAAATCATAAACATAAAAGAGCTGAATAAAAATAAAAAAGTGCTTGCATTAATTGAAATAAAAAAACGCTATTACAAAAGTGATTAAAGAAAAGATAAAGAAGAACTAAAACTAAAGAGACAGCAAGAGAAAGAGAGAGCAACTAAAAAAAATTAGAAGAAGAATGAATTGTCTCCCCTCCTCTAACATGAGTTGTATTTATAGGGAATGGGGAGGTAGAGTAACAAATTTCTCTTTCCTAAAAGGAAGAAACCCACAATTGATTGTGAGATCTTTTGAGTCCAAAAGTGCTAACATGGAGGAGAGAGAAGAAAGAAATAAATTTGGAGAAATTTCCTATAATTTTTTTGCTTATTTTCTTTCCTTTTTTTTTTTCTAATTTATTTCTCTTCTTTTTCTCCCTCCAAGGAACGATTTTCTTCTTGCTTTGTGTGATTTGGACAATATTTTGGTGATGATGTGGAGGAGAGAGAAGATCCATGAGATTCGAACTTGAGACCTCTTGGTGAGCAAGGGAATTTTGTACACCATAGCTCACCAACTATGCTAGGTAGTTGTTGTTACCAAAAACGAATCTTCAATCACTTAAAGATGTGGTCCATCGATCCTTGTTGGCATTTGCTTGTACCTCTGGGACAACTGCAAATGGACCGATTCTGCATCTTAGTTCAGTTCTAATCCATTATTCTTTTTCTAGCCCGAAAAGAATAATCATTTGTACGGGTGACCAAACGAATGTGTACTTTTAGTTGAATACGTCCATCTTGCTCAGAATTTCGTCCTCTTCGTAACCATGAAAAGAAATATGACCTCTTTATGTGTAAAATTGAAGATATAGCGCTTGATAATCCTCAAGGCCTTGAAAATATATAACCTGCAAAAAGAGAGTAAAACCCAAGGTAGCTCTATTCTAAATATGAAAAATGCATCTTTTACTACCCTAGATTTCACACATAAATGTGCTCTTCAACGGTAAAGGTGGGAGCCTTGCTGAGTCAAAGGCATCAGAAGGGGATTCTGGGTTTTCTCCAAGATAACCTAGATATCTTTGCATGGAAGTCATCGGACATGCCAGTAATCCTGAGGGAGGTAGCTGAGCATGGTCTCAACATTGGAGTAAACTTTAGACCGTTCCACCAGAGATGAAGAAATTTCTCCCCAGAAAGACTGGAAATAATAAATGAAGAAGTGGAGAAGCTCTTGGCCTCAGGGTTCATAAGGGAAATCAAATACCTCATGTTGCTAGCAAACATCGTGATGGTACCAAAGTCAAATGGCAAATGGAAAATCTCCATAGACTACATGGACTTGAATAAAGCTTGCCTAAAGGATTGTAACCCATTGCCAAAGATTGATACGCTGATAGATTCAACGGCATACCACGAGATGCTCACTTTCATGGATGCATACTCAGGATATAATCAGATTAGGGTGAAGAGGGAAGATGAAGAGAAAACAACATTCTTGACAGTGCGAGGGAATTTTTGCTACAAAGTAATGCCCTTCAGGCTAAAGAATGCAAGACCCACTTATCAAAGAATGGTGAACTTCATGTTCCAAAAGAAAATGGGGCAAAACATGTTGGTTAAAAGTAGCAAGAGTAATAACCACGTCATGGACCTGAAAGGGGCCTTCGAAGTCCTACGTAAAAATCAAATGAAGCTAATCCCCACAAAGTGCACCTTCAGAGTGACCTCCGAAAATTTCTTAGGATTTTTAGTTTCAGAAAGAGGGATCGTAGCCAATCCTTTGAATATCAAGGCAATATAGGAAATGCAACCACCCAGAAACATGCAGGAGGTTCAGAAACTAACAGGCAGAATCACAGCTCTGAGCCGCTTTGTCTCCCAAGCAGGTGATAAATGCTAACCATTCTTCAAGACGTTAAAAGGAATAAAGAGCAGCAAGCGGTTCAAATGGACAAAACAGTCTGATGAGGCATTTGAAAGTATAAAGGCATACCTTGTTGAGCCTCCCCTGCTGAGCAGACCTGAGCATGGTAAAGAACTACAAATCTACCTGGCCATGTCCCCTGTGGCCGTGAGTGCAGCACTCATAAAGGAGGAAGGAAAACACCATAAGCCAATTTATTATGTCAGCCACGTCCTCCTAAGTCCAGAAACCCGTTATGCAAAAATTGAGAAGTTGGCATTTGCACTGGTAAAAGCTGCCCGAAAGCCCCGACCCTATTTCCATACCCATCCAGTGGCTGTACTCACTGACCAATCGAAAAAATTGAGAAGTTGGCATTTGCACTAGTAAAAGCTGCCCGGAAGCCTAGACCCTATTTCCATGCCCATCTAGTAGCTGTACTCACTGACCAACCGTTGAAAAAGGTTCTTCATAGTCTGAGCGTCTCTGGTAGTCTCATAAGCTGGTCCATCGAGTTAAGTCAACAAGACATCGAATATTGACGAAGAAATGCAATCAAGGGCTAGGCATTGGCAGAATCCATCATAGAGTGCACGTTGACATAAGAAGATTAGGCACAGGAAGATGTTGGGCCGAGCCGAAAATGGAAGTTGCACGTTGATGGATCCAGCAACTCCTCAACAAGCGGAGCGGACATCATTCTTCTAAGACCTGAAGGGTTTGCAATCCAGTATGCAATAAGATTCACGTTCCCAGTAACAAACAATAAGGCAAAATACAAGGCCTTGATAGCCAGAATGAGGCTAGCCAAATCTGTATGATGGAGGAATTGGTAGTTTATAGCGACTCGCAACTAGTGGTGAACCAAGTTAATGGACAATATAAAGCGAGGAGGAAAGGATGTCCAAATACCTCCAAGAAATGAAATTCATTACTATATACATCAAAACATTTACAATGATTTAGGTGCCAAGAGAAAATAATGCCTCAGCCGATTCCCTCTCCAAATTGGCTACGACAGAACAAGCCAAGGTGAGAACAATGGTGTAACTTGTGATGCTTGACAAGCCAGCTTATCAAAAAAATGAGGTTTGCAATAATGAGACACAAGCTACAACAATGAGTTGGATGGACCCTATCATAAGTTACTTAAGGGATGACCACCTTCCAGAGAACTGAACCGAAGGGAGGGAAATGAAGCGGAGAGCCGTGAATTACGCAATACAAGGTGGAATGCTCAACAAGAGATCTATCTCAGGGCCATTGTTAAAATGGTTGGGACCAAAACGAGCCGAGGAACCTTTAAAGGAAGTTTATGAAGGGATCTACGGGAGTCACATGAGAGGCCGGGCATGGGCATGCAAAGTACTACGCCAGGGGTTCTATTGGCCTAAAATGCAATAAGAAGTGATGTAGTAAGTGCGATGATGCTTCAAGTGCCAGATACATGCTCCTATACCCCATGTCCCAGCAACATAATTAAGTTTGATCATATGCCCCATTCCGTTCGCAATGCGGGGAATTGACATCCTTGGGCAGTTCAAAAAAGGTAGGATTGGAGTCAAATTGCTCATTGTAGCAATTGACTACTTTACCAAGTAGGTAGAGGCACGCCCCCTGGCAAAGATAACAGAGCTAGCTATAGAAAAATTCGTATGAGACGATGTCATATACTGTTTCGGCGTGCCCAAAATTCTACTGACAAACAATGGGAGACAGTTTGATAATCTGAAGTTCAAGAGTTTCTGTGGAGAGCATAGAATTAGCTTCCGCAATACTTTGGTGGGACACCCACAGATGAATGGACAAGAAGAAAAGTCCAACCAAACTCTACTCGAAGGAATCAAAAAGAGGTTGGACCGAGCAAAAGAGAATTGGCTAGACGAATTACTTAGTGTCTTGTGGTCCTATAGGACGACAGCTAGAACTCCAACAAAAGAAACTCCATTCAGATTGGCATACGAGACGAAAGCCCTGGCACTAGTAGAAGTCACACAAATCTCATTTCGTGCAGCAGCCTTCGAGGAACACACAATGAGGATGGACTAAGAGCTAACCTTGAATTTATTGACGAAGTCCGGGAAGAAGCTTTACTTCAGAACAAAGCATACAAACAAAGGACAGTGCAATTCCACAACACACGAGTAAAAGCGCGAAGCTTTACGGTGGGTGACTTGGTCCTCAAGAAAGATACAATCTCAGATCCCCAAAGCGTTGGCAAACTCAGCCCAAATTGGGAGGGCCCCTATATAGTCTCTAGAGTGGTCAGCCCATGGACATACCACTTACAGACTTAGGGGGCAAAGCCATACAGAGAGCATGGAATGTAGAAAACCTGAAGAATTTTTATAAATATCACAACTTAGATTCAAAACTTAATCCTTAGTAGCATTTCCTTCAATAGTTATTTCCTAGGAGAGCATTTCATTCAGTATTTATTCTTGGTAGCATTTTCAGCATTTTTGTGGCACTTTGTAGCTTAATGTTTATTTAGTTCTGGACTCTTCCAAGCAGTTATCTGCAAGTATTTATTTTCAGCACCGCTAGTCGGTTATTTTCTGTGGAGCAAGTGCCCTTTTTTAATTGTTGTTGCCTCTAATTGTTTCTTGAGCATCAGAGTATCTAATGAAGAACACAATTGCAACTTGAGCCCATCTCCCCCCATCCACGATAAAAGCCCTTATTTTCAAGGCAAACTTCGAAAATACCTTACCTTTAAGGAAAACTCTAAGCCCTTATCCTTAAGGCAAGAACACATAAAAGCCCTTATCCTTAAGGCAAGAACACATAAAAGCCCTTATCCTTAAGGCAAGAACACATAAAAGCCCTTATCCTTAAGGCAATTACATGGAAGCCCTTATCTTTAAGGAAAATACATGAAAACCCTTATCTTTAAGGCAAAAAAAAAAAAAAAAAAAAAAAACCTCTTATCTTTAAGGCGAAGTGTTAAGGCAGAATTGTCATCATTCTTAAAAGCAAAAACACAACACCTACCCCTGCCAAACAAGAGCAGGTGTAACCTCAGACCAAGGAATGACTTCAGCTCAGTCCAAAGATTTGGGCCCGGATCGGGCATATATGAACACGTACCTCTCTCCAAGCAAGAATGGAATTACCTCTGCTAAAGCCACATATTTGGTTCGGACAACAGGGGCGACATCGGCTTGGCCCAGTTTTGACCTCGGCTCATATGCCATAGACTAAGGCCTACCTTTACCAAAGGTATGATCCTGGGCTCGACTAAAATAAAGGCTTGACTAGGATGCCTACCCTATGCACAACTCATGAAAGTCCTAGAAAAAATGAAGATTCACCATACAATAAAAAAAATGGAGTATAAAAAATGGAGCAGAAGGCTACATAAACAAATCTTTTTCATTTAAACCAAGTACAATACCCAAAAAGAAGAAAGAAATAAATAGAGATCCTTAGAACAAATGGTTTACACTGGCATCCTTATGCCCCAAAAAGAGGAAAGAGAAAGGACGAAAAAGCAGGCTGATATCAAGCCTTGGGACCATCTTTCTTTGGGTCAACAACCTCGGCGGCAGTTCCTTGGTTTACTTCTTCTTCGGGGTCATCCAAACCCAAGGGCTACATTGAAGACTCGGGAGGAGGAGGAGGAACGTAGTACTCGTAATCACTAACATCAAGCAAAGGAAACTTTCCAAGTATAAAGTCAATCGCAGTATCCAAACCAGTGTTGAACGAGGCAGTGTTTACACTTCACACTGATTAGCCATTCTCGTCCCTCCGGAGAAGTTAAGTACCTCTCCATGGCCTTTTCTTCAGCAACCTTCAGGTCGGCTTGATGTCTCTCCTTTAGAGCCTTAACCTGAGTAGTGTGCTCCTTTTGTAGCTTCTTCTACCCTTCCTGAGCTTTAGCAACCTCTGCCTGAAGTGCCTCCTTGGCTTTCACTAGGTTGCTATTCACATGGAGTTGCTTAGCTACCTCTACCTCTAGATCACCCGCCCTCTTCTCGGCCACTTTAACCCGATTTTCCTCGACACGGGCCTTCTTGCTAGCCATCTCAAGCTGACGTGTAGTCTTGATCAGCTCCCCCCAGATCTGGGCAATCTCCTCCTCAACGTTCATTTGTGTATGCACCATCCGCTCAAATATGCTTGCGGCCTCTATCAACTAATTGAACCCCTGTGCAAAGGCCAAGTCAGAAATGGTCCAATCAATAGGAAAGGAAAAGAGGCTCTTGGAAACTTACATCATAGATATGGTGATAGACATTCTCAGTAAAGTGCAAATTGGCATGCCCTCTCATGCCATCAATGTCGCATTGCAGGCAGCCTTATTGGCCCTAGACCCGAACTTCCACAGGGTTTGCAATGGTGGAGCTCTCCTCCAGCAAGTCCCACACTGGAGGCACGGCCCACCGCCTAGCCCGAGGAACCCTCAGCAGGCCGATAGGTTCAATTCTGCCCCCTGTGTCAACATGGCCTGGGGAGGGCTCCTCTCGATGCCTTTTTCAATTATCTCACTCCCTCGTAGAGCTTGAGCCAACGCTTTGGCCTGGTTTGGCCCCTTGGTTCCTACGGGGGGAGGGGGAGCCATCATGTCCTTCCCTTTGTTCAACCCACCGTGCTGAGCAAGAACCTTAGCCAGAGGACTCTTTCCCATGTTGTTCTTTAGCTCAATCACAATTGGGGTAGTCCTACTGACCCCAGTAGCATTTGGGGTGGCCTTGCCCTCGCTGGCAGCATTGGATGCGCTAGGAACCCCTTTCTCTTTCTCCTCGGCTCTCTTAGCTGCTTATGATCTCCTAGCCTGAGCCACCACCGTGGTGAGCTACCGAGGGTCAATCGCCACGTCCACCACTGCAAAAGGATATACCAAGCCCAACGTTTGAAAAAGAATAGCAATGACTAAGCACAAAAGGGAGACCTGAGTTTAGCTAGACCCTCACGCTCCTTTGGGACTTCACTAAGCTCCCACTCTCGGAGGAAATCCTCATCCAATAACTAGTGGACGTCCACCGCTTCCCCTTCCAAACACATTTGGATGGTTTGGATGTCATCATCACAGAGGGTGGGTGCTCGAATTAGCTTCTTGAGACTTGGTCTCGTCCAAGCCCCTTTAAAGGGATTCCTCGGCATTGCCACATAGAAAAATCAATCTTTCCAATTCTTCACCGATAAAGGCATATGGGAAAACAATTGTAGGTTCCCATATAGCCCATCCATGTTGCTATGGGAAAAATAATACCACCCAGAGCAGTGCCTCTTCAAAACGAAGAACCAACAAAAGAAGTTCAGACTTGCATCTCGTCAGATTTTCTATATGAAAATCTCTAAGCCGAGCAGAATCTGCCAGGAGTTCAACATCAGCTGACTAGGGGCAATTCCTTAGAAGTCCAAGGCCAAGCAGACTAGCTCGGGGATGGAGATTCGAAGGCCACATTGAAATGTTATGTCATATAGTGCCACCTCATCTCTAGAAATGTCCACTAATTCTCCCTCGTCGGGGACCCTCATCACTACAAAATCAGGAATCCCCAACCGATGCCTTATCAAGTTCAAGGCCTTGATTGTCATGACCCTCCCAATAGTCTCCACGGCCCTCTTCTCATCAAAGGAAGATTCCGAGCATTCTCCCTCAGAACCCTCGGCTTCCCCTTCATCGGAAGCTTCAACATCAATTACCATGGCAGTAAGGGCATCCCTGGCGGTTGCCTCGGGGGACTTGCTCAAAAGTTCTACCCTAGGGTCTACCCTAACACGACCATCTCAGCGGACTCAGACTCAAAACTACTACACGATCTAGAACTGCTAAAAGAACCCTCACCGAAGGAGGTGGCCATCACCTCGGGCTCAGGATGAATTGTCCAATCCCCCATAGGCCTTACCACGGCCAGAGGAGGTGGTTGATTCGACATGACAACGCCGAAGGTCCTCACACCTTGTCTATGGGGATCTTTTCTAAGGGAACCAGGAGGGAGAGTGGAGGAAGAATGAGTCGTAACCATAACTTTAAAACTTACTAATGATTAATGAATGCTAAGCTAGGCCGGAACTACACAGACAACCGTGCCGAACTAATCCTTCAGAAGACACTGAGCTAACTACACCGAGCCAGTTGAACCTTCGAAGTTGAGCGAATGAAATATTCAGGGAGAAGGATGCCTATTTATAAGGAAGGCAGTGGAATGAGTGGCCCGGATCGATCAAGGATGATGGCTATAATTCGTGGGCGTTTCTCCTTCCCGAGGTGAAGCAATGCGCCAGTGCCACCCATGGAAAAAGGTGGTGCACGACTTACGAGCATTAATGGTGTGCCTCTTGACCAAATAATTCTTTGGAGGTCAGACACGATCCTCCAGAGTGGGGGGCTAGTGATGAGGCAAGACGTGACCACCTCTTCGGCACTGGCCTCCATGGGCTGAGCTCTCACTTTGACATAATTTAGGCCGAGCTCCTGCTTTGGCCTGCCCATGGCCGAGCCCACACCTCGGCCTACCCGTGGCTGAGCCCTGACCTTGGCCTATGCTAAGCCTACCCAAAGGCGACCAACTCACCTCGGCCTACCTTTGGCTAAGCACTTGCCTCGGTCTACCCTTAGCCGAGCCCTTGGCTCTTCCTACCTTTGGCTGATCCCTCCCCTTGACTTACTTTTGGCCAAAATTTTCAGATGGTCTTGGTTAGGCCGTTACCTTAGCCCATTACGGTATGCATCCGAGGGAACGTGGGTGTTCAACCCTAGTTTTCAGGAACCATGACCCTTGATACTCGCAGATAGGGGTCTTGCCGCCCCCCAAACTAGGAACAACATTCATTCCTGAAGCCCAAGGCACTCATAGAAGGGAAGAATATTCCTTAGGATCTTCTCTGGAATCAGGATTATTTGCAGGAATCCAAGGAGTCATGGCCCGGATGGACTCTAGTGACAAGAGGTTAGACAACAGGCAGCCAAGCATGCACATTTATATATATGGAAGGGAAACATGTAACAATATACTCTTCTTGGCTGGTTAAGACTGGTACTGAAAAATAACTTGTTGCCATTCTGACTTAAGCATCAGAGGGTTTTTGCACCGGCAGACTCCGGTGTCTTACTCACCTCATCTTTTGCAGGTCCTATCACACCACTACAACAAATTCACACTTCAGCGGGTCAAAATCAGCAGCAACAAGAAGAAATAAGGAAGAAAAGAAGATGGAGAACCAAAGAACGGGAGATCCAAATGAAGAAGAAGAATTTCTGGACAAATTGGTATTTTCAATGGAATTTTATATATATACGTGCACCCACCTCATGTATTTGTATGAAATCGAGTCACGGATCCAACGCAACTAGAATCGGGTCAATCCAAGGTCAGATAGAAAAGTTATAATGAAAAAACTGTTGACTGGTCAGTATGATAGAAATATGTCAAAACTGAGATTGACCGGTTGGAGTCGACTGGCTGGAAGCACCGGTTGACCAACACTACCCGAGACTGCAAGAGGTTGACCAAATAGACTCTCCAATCGACCAACACTACTAGATCTTTCAAGTGGTCAACTGATGGAAAGCCCCGATCGACCGGTGGACCCAAAATATACCTTTTGAGTGTGATTTTCTACCTAAAATGACCACCTAACCTCACTTACAAATACCAAAAATGCTCTTAATTAAACATCAATTTGTTCAAAACTAATAGAACACACTTTTAAGAGCAAAAAGGCATTCTCCGCCACTTGAGCTCTTGGCCATTATTCCATCACAAGCAAAGCTCAAGTCTTTATCAAAAGACATTCCCACTTTCATTGGTTAAGTCAAGGTGTAGAAGAGACTTATAAAGGTGCATTTATTCTATCATTATTGCATATCTAATTGCTCCACACCACAGGTAAAATTTGCCAAATGGGTTAATTTTTATGCATGCGTGAATGGCCAAATTAAATTTCTATGAATGTATAAATTGGTGCAAAAATTTGGAAACTCCTATGATACCAAGGAAAGCCCATACACAAGTGGGGCGACCACCTAAACGGACATGCAATACCACTAAATATGTGATTGGTCAGCCACCAGCTCTGGAACCGAGTAGGAAAGCTGTGCTTGATACCACAACACTGGGAGCCCTTCCTGCTTCACCTACCTTGTCTGCCCAGGATGTAGCTTCAATCATGGGCAACATGTTGCAAGGACTGCAATAACAGTAGAATGTGATGATGCAAGGGTTGTAGCAGCAACAACTGGAGTTTCTGATGTGTCTAAATGCACAGATCAACGTTGTGCTTCAGACTCGGGGGGCAGGCTGCTCCACCACAGGCACATCCAGTACCCGATGTTGCCCCTACAGTTATTCCACAGGAGGAGCAAGTTCCTACACCCATAGCTCACCCCATTGCCCATCTACAAGGCTCTAATATTGTAAGGGAAAATACCTATTTGCTCTTTTTCTCTCTTTTTCCGCTCTATCCTTCCTTCTCATCACATTTGGCCTGCTTCAGAGTGAATGGTCTCCAAAGCATGGTCTAGCGACTATTGGGGGGATGGCGAAAGCAAGATTTTTGGAGTCACCATCTAGGATTCAGGGCCTAGAACCCTATGGTCAAGCCTAGTTTCGATCGAGGGATCGAGCTTGAATAGGGGGTTGGTTTCCTGCGAAAGGAAGGAACCCCTTAATTTGACTTCATACTTTGGTCTGTTCCAGAGATAGAGGTCCGTGTTAGGTTAGGAGTGTGGGAAGGTGTTAGGTACCCACCTCGCTCGGAACTCCTGATCTTTCTACTAGAAGCTTGGATTTCGAATATTCTCCCCCAAGAATTTTAACCGTCTAAGCTAGCACTGAAGTTTTATTACATGAAATAACGCAAACATATATACATAAACTTGCTTGAAAGAATTCCACATGAAATAATAAAATTTACATAAAATAATGAGAAATGCAATTATCTTACCTACATACACATGCTATGCTCTATGACAGGAAAATCATGATCGTTATTTTATGCGAGGAATACATGCGACAACATATAAAATAATGAAACAAACTACATTTAATAGACAGATGCTAAAATTAATAGATAAAACTACAACATAAAATCCTTATTTTATACAATAAACACGTAAAACAAATATGTACAGAAATGAGGCAAATAAAATTACAACTTAATATTCACATAATAATAATCGATGAAAATGATGAATTTTTTGATAATTTTCCTCGACTCAGAGACAATGGTTTAATTTTCTTTTCTCTTTCTTAGAGAAATTAAAAACTTCTGGCATCTGGGTAAGAGAGTTGACAAGGCTTTTTCGTTAGGGTGTGACTATGGATTTTGGTTTTCGGGAATCTGAATAGGACTTCCACACTATATTTCTAGAATTGGGAACCAACTTTGGAAATTTAGGTAGGGCTTCCGCGCCATATTCCCAGGGTTGGAATCAGCTCGGGAAATTTTATGCAGAGCTTCTACGTCATATTTCTAAGGTTGGAATCAGCTCGGGAATTTTGGGTAGGGCTTCCGCACCATTTTTCTAAGGTTGAAATTAGCTCAGGAATTTTAGGCAGGGCTTCCGCGCCCTATTTCTAGGGTTGGAATCAGCTCAGGAATTTTGGGTAGGACTATTCGCGTCATTTTTCTAGGGTTAGAATTAGCTCAGGAATTTTGGGCAGAGCTTTCGCGTTGTTTTTCTAGGGTTGGAATCAGCTTAGGAATTTTGGG
This sequence comes from Macadamia integrifolia, assembly GCF_013358625.1. NCBI lineage: Eukaryota > Viridiplantae > Streptophyta > Magnoliopsida > Proteales > Proteaceae > Macadamia > Macadamia integrifolia. Next base: position 34,418,737 of record NC_056564.1, on the reverse strand, counting down.
CAGAGCTTCCGTGCCAAAAATGGTTATTCTTTTGCTTAGGTTATGCACGATTCCTTTTTTTTTATTCCTTCCATTTATGTGAAGGTGGATAGAAAAGGCTAAATCTATTTCAACTCCAAGCTCAGGTTTACAACAAATGAAAAACGGTTATATGGAAACAAACCAAAAATCTAGATCTTCAATTGTCTTCACTTAAGTGTTTGGAACTTTTTTCTTCTAAAAGACCTTACACCAGCTGCCTTTGCCATAAATTTGTCAGCAGATCAATGACACTAGTGGATAGCTTCTCCGGGGGATAAAATTTCACTACTTCTCCTGGATCTATTTGAGGTAACTGATATTGCCACTGCAGATGAGTAGGCAGATGAAAGGACGTGTGAGTCAAACCCATCAACCTAACATAATTGCTCCCTAGGGTATTCATAATAGGATTCTCAATTGGCGACCACTAATAGGTCCATCTGATATTATCTTCAGTTTTCTCTTGTAGGTACTCCTGCCATTTAGTAATTAAGTGGAATTATGGAATTTCCCTCCTTGTCAGGTATTGGATGGCTGTCAGCTTATTATGTTGGAAAGGCCTTAACAGTTGTAGCTTCTCAGTCAACCAAAGTTGGAAAGCAGGAGGACACCCCATGTAGTGATTTGTACCAAATTTCCCAGAAATGAGCATCTGGTCCAACCCTTTAAGTGTTTTAGCCAGGATTGTGGGAACAATGTCACAACCTTCTAGAAATTGTGACACTATTTTGATGATGGTGGGAACAGCTCCACGTCCAGGATAATGCAACAAGTATCAAGCTATCATACAAAATAGATAGACATTACCTCTACGACACTGATCCATTCCCTCCAAATGTTTATATCGAGAAAAAGCTTTGGCTACTTCAAAGATGTCTATTTTCTGGAAAATCATGAACTTCTTCATTTCCTTTCTGTTCTATCTAAAGAATTCTTGGATACCCTTGGTGTAGTCTACTTACAGAGTAGGACGAAAAAGCTTCCCTTTGGGTGGGGAGAGCAAGCAGGCTCTGAATTCTTCTAGAGTTGGACAAATTTCTACTGACCCAAATTTGAACACGTGCAGGTTACAATCCCAATGCTTGGGAACTTCCTTCAGCAAGTTATGGCATAATTCCATGTAGCGAATCTGGCTAAGGACCTGATGATTTGTTTCTTCCAACAACCTAGAATCATCCACGTTCATATTCACAGTCCACCTGTGAAGAGTCTCATCCAAAGTATTTGCACGGGGAAAAGCCATAATTGATTTTTTCCTGGATGATACAAGCAAACAACTTGATCAAAAAAAGTGAACTAAACATATACAAGACATGGCAACAAGCTCACAAATATTTTTGTTCTATGAGAAGACACTTTTGATAGAAAGAAAAATATTTCATGGCCCAATAAGTTTTCAATAATTCCAACTTGTACACTGAAGAAAGACATTACATCTAAAAGGAGAACAAAAAGAACCATGAGGAGGGAATGATCTGACTTGTGATTGATAATGCCAAGTGACGATTTTTTGTAGACCATTGATGATGGAGAAACGAATTACTAGGGAAAACTAGCTGTCTAGTAATTAAGGTGCCAAGTGGAGAGATGATGATCTTAAAGCATTGCTTTCTTTCTTGGACACTCGAGACATAACTCCAGATCTTTTTTTTTTCTTTTCTTTTCTTTTTTTTTATTCTTTTCTTCTCTTTTTTTTTTCAATCAATGTCCTAATTTTTTTTTTTTAAGATTTTGGTACAGGTGAGATCGCACTCGAACATGCCGAGTTGCCTACGTATCCCTTATGAGGAATCATGTCAAATGTAGTACAAGTGGTTACCCTAAATTTAAACATAATATTTTTTCAGTTGATCCATATTAACCAAACCTGACAATTCATCTCCATCCAAATCCATGAGTAGTACCGCTTTTCCTGACAAGACTTTCTTTACTGTGAATAGACCACTCCAATTTGGTCCGAATTTTCCCCAAAGATCTTGTGTAGGTGCTCTTTGTTCTCTAAGGACTTAATCTCCAACTTCAATGTTGCGAGGACGAACATTTTTATTGAATGTTTTTGCCATTCTCAACTGATACTTTTTTAAATTGTCTATGGCTTTCATTCTTTTTTCATCCAATAGATTGAGTTCATCATATTTAGCCTGTACCCATTCTCCTTCTAGTAGCTTGCTTTCTATGAGGACTCGAAGAGAGGGCACTTGTATCTCAATTGGCAACACAGCTTCCATTTTGTATACAGGGGAATACGGAGTTGCCCCTGTAGGAGTTCGAATCGACATTCTATATGCCCATAGTGCATATGGTAAGTGATTTGCCTAATCTCTATGTGTATCTGCCATCTTCTGGAGAATTAATTTCATATTTTTATTGGCTGCTTCCACTACCCCATTAGTTTGTGGACGATAAGTGGTGGATTTATGCCGTTCGATCTCAAATTTGGTGCAAAGTTTATCAACTTGCCCTAAAAAATGAGTGCCCTGGTCAGATATCAGTTGTTGTAGGATCCCATGTTGACAAATAATGTTCTCTTTAATAAACTTGGCCACCTTTTGTAGCAGTAAGGACTGAATATGACTGTGCTTCCACCCATTTGGTGAAATAGTCAATTGCTACAAGTATGAACTCATGACCATTTGATGCTTTGGGAGTAATTTTTCATATAACATTAATACCCCATGTAGAGAATGGCCAAGGGGAACTGAGCGAATGCAATTCCGTTGGCGTAATATGTATGATAGTGGCAAACATCTGACATTTGTGGCATTTCCAAACGAAATCTACACAGTCTGGCTCCATTATGCGCCAGTAATATCCTAATTTCAGGATTTTCTTGGCTAGCATTCTTGCATTCATATGAGGCCCACATATACCTTGATGTATTTCTTCTATCACAGTCTACGCCTGTTCTTCATCCACACACAATAGATGAATCCCATCGAATGATCTTTTGTACAACAAATCGTCTTATAATGTGAATTGGGTGGCAAATTTTCTGAGAAACTTCTTTTCCCCTGATGTTGCTTCCATAGGATATTTCCCTTCCCTGATGAAGTCCACAATAGGAGCAAACCAAGATCTTCCATCTGTTGTCAAGGCATTCACTGAGCCATGATAGATGGGCTTTACCTTTCTTTTAACCAGAAAAGGTCTTACTTGGGCCATAGGACTACACTCAACCATTGATGCTAATGTTGCAAGAGCGTCGGCGAACCGATTGCTATCTCTGTGGTAGTATTCGAATGAGATTTCTTCAAAGTGTTTAGAGATATTCTTGGTAAGGCTTCAATTTCACATCTCTGGTCTTCCATTTCCCTTGAGTTTGGCAGATTACAATGGATGAGTCACCAAACACTTGGATCCTTTTTACCCCAATTGTCAAAGCTATCTCCAGACCGATTGCACATGCTTCATATTCAGAAATATTATTGGTGTATGAAAAATCAAGTTAAAAAGATGAAGGCAAATAGAGCTCGTTGGGTGTTATTAATAATACTCCTGCCCCATACCCTCTTTGATTGGCTGCTCCGTCAAAATATAATTGCCATGTGTTAACAGAGTTTCCTTCTTCAACTACTATGATTTTCTCATATGGAAAAGCATCGTCTAATGATCTTCCATCTTATGTGGCATGTGCAGACAAGTGATCCGCAATTGCTCTGCCTTTGATAGACTTTTGATTGACATATGTAATGTCAAATTCTGAGAGTAATAGCAACCACCTTGCCATTCTACCAGTGAGTGTAGGCTTTTCGAACAAATACTTGATAGGATCCATTCTGAAAATCAAGAGAATTGGATATACCACCATATAGTGTTATAATCTTCTTGTTGCCCAAATAAGAGCTATGCAAGTCTTTTCTAATGATGCGTATCGAACTTCATACTCCAAGAATTTCTTGCTTAAATAGTAGATAGCCTGTTCTACTCCTTTTACGTTATCTTCCTGAGCTAACATGGACCCCATCGAGAACTGTCCTACTGACAGAAATAATAGAAGTGGTATCCCCTTTATTGGTGGCATAAGAACCGGTGGATTTAACAAGTATTCCTTGAGTTTGTCGAAGGCTTCTTGACATTAGGAATTCCATCGTGTGGGCTGATCCTTCTTCAACAACTTGAACACTGGTTCACAGATAGTGGTCAATTGGGATATGAAGCGGCTGATGTATTGGATGTGACCAAGGAATCCTTATATTTCCTTCTCAGTCTGAGGTGCAGGTATGTCCCTGATTGCTTTAATCTTGATAGGGTCCACTTCTATACCTCTTTCACTTACAAGAAAGCCTAACAACTTTCCTACCTTCGAGTTGAACACACACTTCTGAGGGTTCAACCGTAATTGAAATTAATTTCTTGATTCTTTCAAAAAACTTTCTTAGTGCTGAGATATGCCCCTGTTTGTCGATAGACTTAACAATCATATCATCGACGTAGACTTCCACTTCCTTGTGAATCATAACATGCAAAATAGTGGTAGCGGCCCTTTGATATGTGGCTCCAGCATTCTTTAGACCAAATGGCATTACCTTATAGTAATAGGTCCCTTAAGGAGTGGTGAAAGCAGTCTTTTCCATATCTTTAGGATGCATATTGATCTGGTTGTATACCGAAAACCTATCCATGAATGACAGCAAAGCATGTCCTGTCGTACTATCAACCAATACATCAATATGAGGCATAGGAAAGTCATCTTTAGGACTGACTTTATTCAAATCTCTAAAATCTACACACATTCTGACTTTTTCATCTTTCTTTGGAACTGGAACAATATTGGCATCCAACGAGGGTACTTTATGACTTGCAAAAATCCTGCATTCCATTGCTTAATTACTTTTTCTCTAATCTTTTCACTCCCTTCAGGCCGCATTCTTCTAGCTTTTTGTTTGATAGGCCTCGCATCTGGATACATAGGGAGTCGATGTTGTACTATTTTTGGGTCAATGCCAAGCATGTCTTCATAGGACCAAGTGAAAACCTTTGTAAATTCTTTTAAGAAACTGGCCATTTGTGAGGTTTCTTCTTCATTTAGGGTTGCACCAATTTTAATTTCTTTAGGGCATTGATTGGATCCTAAGTTAATGAGTCGAGTGTCCTCACTCATAGGTTTAGCTCTTTTTTCTTTATATTGTTTTAACAATTCTTGATATTCATCAATTATTTTGTTAAGATCATCATTAGAAAGAGACAAATCATACTCGAAATCAGAATTTTCATTGACAGCTGGAAGGACTATAGACTCAACATACTGAAAGTGTGGAATTTCATTAACATAAGGAAATTCAGAAAAAGTACAAGTAAAAGGAGACTCAACAACAAAAAGGGAATCTTCAGTGTACTGTGTGGTGATTTTAGAACCGATTGAACCTTGAGTCTTAGTGAGCTTGAAGTCATATCCTGCACTGGTCTAGTTGAGCAGTGGTTTGCGGGATGGATGAATTAGCAGGTATGGCATTGGTCCCTCCTCTATTTCTTCAATGGCAATAACATCTACCTTAAGGGTTTTGTTGACACCACTACTTGCACCTTCTTCATGGAGCTAAAGATGCCCCAGTTTCTCTTGATAGAAGAGCTCAGATTCAGCCTGCCTATTCTTGGAACTTTTTGTGGTAAAAACAAGTTGATCAATCTCATGATCTGTAAACCCGAATTTTTTGAGGGATGCATCTTGCCCTAGGCTATTCAATCATCGCTCCAAAAAATCTAACTTCTTAAGCCTTTTGTGTGAGGCAATCCCCTTGCCACGGTCAAACCATTAACCTCCATCTCTGATGTAACCATTGCAGTTGCTCCTAGCACAGTAAGGGCAGATATTCATCCTCTTAGCTCTTCTCTTTCTAGCAAATAAAAAATTGCTCCCACAAAAAGAGCGATATTGCCCCTTTCTCAGCTCCTCTAGGTACATCTTTCGTAGGCAAGAACATATGTGAGCTCGTATCTCAGTTGGAAGATTAAGACACCAGGTAGCTCTTAATTTATGCTGCCAAACTTCTTTCAGTGTAAGACGAGGCTTGAGAATTTGTGATGATTGAATCAGGGATGCAGGGTTAACTGTGGATTCTTCTTCAGTTGTGGCAATCACATCTATCTCAAAGATGTCACTGATACCATTGTCTTTACTATCCTCCTTAAATGGTAGATGTTCCAGCTCATAGGTGATCCAATCAATTTGATCTTGATAGATGACTTCGAACTCAGAATCTGCTTTCTTTGCTTCTTTCTTAGGTTGAAAGTCAAGATCTTCACAATTGGGAAAACCTTCTACTGCCTTTACAAAGTACCTTTCTAAGGTAGGATAATCCACAACCCTTTCTTGCAAGAGGATTTCTTTCTTGCCATTACAAGCATTTTTATATTCTCAAACCCTCGATAGGCTCTTGCTCCACCTTGACCCCTCCTCATATCTTCTAACATCTTTTGTTCTTCCTTTTGAGAAAACCCTAAACTACACATTCCTACAGCGTGAGGGAATTCAGGCAACCTCGTGGGTCCTTGTTGGTATTTTCCCAATCCCATCCCAGGAAAATAATGCATCTGCTTCAACATCCGACCAACAGTGGTATTCCACATGCCCTCATAGGACATTAGAATGTTCTCCTTCATTGGCTCTTTAATAATAGAAGCACAAACTTTTTCTAGTTCAAAGCCACTCAGACGCACCTCTTGTTCTTGAGCTTTTCCAACTTCAATGTTAGCCAATGTGTTGACTAACTAAATCTCCAGAAATAGTAACTACCTTCTCATCATAGATAAATTTTACTTTCTGGTATAGAGTAGATGACACTGCCCCTGCTTTATGAAGCCACGGACCACCCAAAAGCATGTTGAAGGAGGTTGGGATATCTATCACTTGGAACTCAACACAAAACTTAGCTGGCCCTATTATCACCATTGTTGTGAGAATTCTGACAACATTTCTTCTGGTGTTGTTGTAAGCCTTAATGATCTGAGCGGAGGGTTTGAATTGATTTGGATTAAAGCCTATACATGTGGTGGCTCTCAAGGGTAGAACATTCAGATCTGATCCATTATCAATAAGGACCTGAGGCACTATATTCATATTACATTCCAGTGTGATGTACAGAGCTCTAGTATGCTTGATACCTTCTGGAGGTAAGTCTATATTAGAGAATATCAATGCCTGAACAGCATATATGGCTCCCACAATCTGAGATAATCGTGATGGATCCATCTCTATGGGTACTTGCACACTCGTGAGGGACTTCACTACAGCTTCCCTATGGGCAGGAGATGCCATTAACCACCTCCAAATGGAAACATTGGCCTGTACCTTCTTCAACTGGCTCAATACTTGATTCTCAGATTGTGGCTACCTGCTACACTGCCCTGTCTTTGTGACAGTTGGTTGTTCCACTATCAACCTCTTGGTTTTGTAGTCTTTTCCACTTCTAGTGGCCATCACTTTCTTGGATCCTTCAGGCCTCTTTTTGATGAGAATATTATAGGGGTATTCACTCTCATCTTCCTTATTTATATCACCAATCATGCCTACCATAGGTACTTCAATCCCTTCTTCATATGCAGATAGTGGACTTGGAGGACCCCCTGAAATGTCGATAGCCTGAGCTTTAACTATTTGAATAATGTTATTCAAATGCAGAATAAGCTCTTTGACAAATGGTTTATTCTCGAAATTAACCTTAAGATTTTCAGAGACTTCTTTGACAGTTTCTTGCCGGACTGCCACTTTCCTCAACATTTTCTCAGTTACTAACATATCTTCACACATTTGATTCAGTAAGCAGAGCACATTGTCGTAGGAAGGATTCTCTTCTTCACTTTCCTCTTCAAACTCAATTTCAAAATATGCACTTTCTGCCTCTTGATTATCTTCATTTTCTTCACCAAATTCTTCCTCTAAATCTTAATTTTCTTCAACAAGATCTCCTTCTAGATCTTCATTTCCTGATTCTTGATCACCTTCTATATCTCCATCCCCGTCTCCTTCCTCCTCTGAATCATCGTCAGAGGGAAACATTGGGCGAATGATGTATGTTGGATCCACATCGGGCACATTTCCTCCAATAGCATTCACTGTCTTGCAAATTTCTTCAATATCACTATCACTCTCTCCACTTATATGGATTAAGTGACGCTCATCCTCATCTTCTTCTTCCTCTGAATCATCATTAGAAGGGAAAATTGGGAGAATGGCATCTGTTGGATCTACATCAGGCACATTTCTTCCAATAGCATTCACTGTTTCAGTATCACTGTCATCACTGTCACTCTCTCCACCTATATGGATTAGGTGTATTTCATCTGAGATAATTTCTCCAATAGTCAATGCCACCATTGCCTTGATCATGTCTGGCATGACATCCTCTATCGTTGATACAATGAGAGTTGTAGGGTCAATCTGGGACTCTTCTTCCCTATATATGAGATTCATCGATCTGGTAGAGGAGTGAATAGAAGTATATGGATCCATTAACATATCAGTCCAAGAAGTTCCATTCAGCCAATCTGCCCCTGAACACTGATGTTGGTTCCCTTCTTCTAACCATCCGTTCATGGGAAAGTATTCTGGTGGTGGTGGATAAGGATAAGGATTATATGGAATTGGCAGGTAGCAAGGTTCTGGGTGAAATGGGGCAATAATTGGTGATGGTAATCCTTCCCTAGGTGGGACACAATAGTCTGGTGTTGGATTGTAAGATGGAGATGGAGGATGTGATGCCAGGTGATAGAAAGTATGATATTGGGTGATATGAAGGTGATGGAGAAAGTGATGGTAGGTGATATGAAGGTGATGAAGGATAGGATGCTGGGTGATATGAAGGTGATGGGGGATGTGGGTGATATGAAGGTGATGGAGGATGTGGGTGATAGGAAGATGATGGGAGGTATGATGATTTGTGATATGAAGGTAATAGAGGATGTGGGTGATATGAAGCTGATGGAGGATGTGGGTGAAAGGAAGATGATGGACTGTATGATGCTGGGTGATATGATGGTGATGGAGGATGTGGGTGATAGGAAGATGATGAGAGGCATGATGCTGGGTGATATGAAGGTGATGGAGGATGTGATGGCAGGTGATATGAAGGTGATGGAGGATGTGATGGCAGGTGATATGAAGGTGATGAAAGATAGGATGCTGGGTGATATGAAGGTGACCCTATCTGAGGAAGTGTAAGATTGCAGGGTGGGAGACTTTCATCTTCCCAAGAATGAATTTCTTCAATTCTCTTCTGATTCTCTTCTTCTTTTGCTTCTAAATGCTTGGCTTTGAGCAAAGCTCGGTAAGCTCAGGCAGTAAGACGCCCTCTCTTTGGCGAGGGTTGAATCCTTTGAGTAGGATCATTCTCATCTGAATCACTTTGTATCATTCCAACTGTTCCATGATTCGAAAGGGGATTGGTATTCACATTTGGCTGGTTCTTCAATTCTAATTCAATCTGCCTTGATTCAATCAAATCTTGTATTGCATGCTTCAGGGTGATACACTGGTTGGTGAGATGACCCTTTTAATTATGGAAAGAACATTATTCATTGTCCTTGTACCAAGGAGGTGGAAGATCGTTGATTGGACGGGCAGGTGTCGTACTCAAGAGGCCTTCTTTTTTTAACTTCTCATAACACACAGATAAGGGCATCCCCAAATCTGAGAATTGCCCCCTTTGTGTTGAACCTTTTTGAGCTGGAAGACTTGGCTTAATGACAACTGGAGCAGGCTTAAGAGTTACTGCATGCACCGTAGGCTGGTAGTCGGTGCTTGTGGTAGTTACAGTATTCACCTCTGTATTATGTCCTTTACCATACCTTGTATTCTTACTCTGCTCTGAGGAACCCTGGGGACTGTTCCGGTGTTGTGCTTCTCTAAAGATTCAGTTTTTAGCTCTTCTCCCTGTTGCCAGCAATGCTGAGAATGTCTCGATGTGCTGACTGTATAACACATCATAATAGGGATTTGCCAAGTTATCTAGAATCATTTCAACTTGATCTTTTTTAGTAGGGTTCAATTGAAAGATTTGGTTGGATTTCCTCTTCATCATCTTTGACCACGAGCGTTGGTATGGTTCGAGGTGTATTGGACCCCATCTTAGTCCAATCATGTTCTCCTGAGGTTGAAATGTGTTCAGTTTGTTGCGGAGGCTGCTTGGCATTGGTAAACTAGGTGAATAAATGACGTAACTCTTCCAACTCTAATTGCATCATATCCACTCTCCTTTTCTCTTGGGCATTTGGTTGACTTCCACTAGCTAGATCCATATTCGTCGACTGTTCAGACTATGCTGAGCTAGGTGAACTTGGTGGCGTGAGTTGAACTATAAGTACCACCATTGGTAAGGACTTCTCAGGGCTGACTCGGATCAAACGATTATCTTGACGGGTCCACACAGATTGTGGCGAATTTTTTTGACGCGGAATTATGCCTGACCTAAACCAAGAAATTTAAATTTTATATTTTTATTTTTATTTTTATTATTTTTTTTTATGATGCACACACAAATTTATTCCCCCTCAATAATAAGTGTAACTTTGGCCCAATTTTCAGTTGGTATTCACACACTTTTTTTTTTTGTTTTTAGGGCCCAATTTAAACACAAATTATGGTGTGGGAAAACAAACAAGTTGGTCCATGCAAGAACAAACTCACACCTGGTTTCACATAGGTATTTTGTTTCTACCCGTAGAATGGAAATACCTAATTATTCCTGACTCTGGGATTGGTTTTATGGAACATTATCAATCTGGAACACGTGCTAATATAATGTGGTGAAGCGGGAATCACCCCACAGGCACGGTTGCATGAACCAAAACTGATATAGTTGCATCTCCCAATTCCCAATTCCCAATTCCCAATTGTCAAAGAATATATCAGGTTTAAAATATACAGGAAAAATCTGACCCTAGATGAAATAAGCTAGAAGGGTTCTAACTTGAACTGCAAACAATTATTGAGTCAGTTTGTGGCGTACCCTAGTTGTATAATGGTTTAGTTCCTATATGATGCGATGCAATGGGTAAGGCTGTAGGACAAAACAAGGTTACCCTTGACAGAACAGATATACCTATCACTGAAAGTGAATCATGGGTACGTGGTTCCTTTGATATACTAAATGGTGTTGTATCAAGGGGTGTGACTTCGTCGGTGATTGTCCATGACATTACATGGGTTCAGTCGGCTAACCATAGGGGTAGGTGTATCCGTGAGTGAGTGTGTGCATAAGTGTAGTGCAGAAAGTGGCCATTAGTTAATCTCAGAATACCCCAATATGTTCTATCACCCTGAAGGTTTCGAACTATCGACGACCATCTTCGTCAACCAATTTCACTTCGAGCACTCTTATGTGGGAAGTGGGCATTATTTGATCTCAGGGTACTTAGTATATCGTGCACTAACCTCCCCGAGGGTGTGGGCACGACAGGGAGTACCCCCATCAACCAATTTCACTTCAAACACGATGCATGATGCAGTTAGCAAGCAATATACAAACATGTTTGCACACAATGATGATGAGGGGGAAAAATTCTAACGTTCATTGTTAGCTTCTGATATAGAAAGTTTGACAATCCCCAATGGAGTCGCCACTGTAAGGGAAAATACCTTTTTACTCTTTTTCTCTCTTTTTTCGCTCTATCCTTCCTTCTCGTCACCTTTGGCCTGCCTCGGAGTGAATTGTCTCCAAAGTATGGTCTGGTGACTATTAGGGGGATGGGGAAAGCATGATTTTTGGAGTCGCCATCTAGGATTCAGGGCCTAGAACCCCATAGTGGAGCCCAATTTCAATCGAGAGATTGAGCTCGAATAGGGGGTTGGTTTCCTACGCAAGGACGGAACCCCCTAATTTGACTTCATACTTTGGTCTGTTCTAACGATAGAGGTCCGTGTCAAGTTACGAGTGTGGGAAAGTGTTAGGCACCCACATAGCCTGGAATTCCCGATCTTTTTACCAGAAGCTTGGATTTTGAATATTCTCCCTCGAGAATTTTAACAGTCTAAGCTAGCACAGAAGTTTTATTACATGAAATAATGCAAACATATATACATAAACTTGCTTAAAAGAATTCCACATAAAATAATAAAATTTACATAAAATAATGAGAAATGCAATTATCTTACCTTCATACACGTGCTATGCTCTATGACAGAAAAATCATGATCGTTGTTTTATGTGAGGAATACATGCAATAACATATAAAATGATGAAACAATCTACATTTAATGGACAAATGCTAAAATTAATACATAAAACTACGGCAGTAAATCCTTATTTTATGCAATAAACACGTAAAACAAATATGTATAGGAATGAGGCAAATGAAATTACAACATAATATTCACATGATAATAATTGATGAAAATGGTGAATTTTCTGATAATTTTCCTCGACTCAGAGGCAATGATTTAATTTTATTTTCTCTTTCTTGGAGAAATTAAAAACTTCTGGCACCTGGGTAAGAAAGTTAACAAGGCTTTTTTACTAGGGTATGACTATGGAATCTAGTTTCCGGGAATCTGAATAGGACTTCCACACTATATTTCTAGAATCAGAATCAACTCTAGAAATTTGGGTAGGGCTTCTGCGCCGTATTCCTAGGGTCGTAATCAGCTCGGGAAATTTTATGCAGAGCTTCCGCGTCGTATTTCTAGGGTTGGAATCAGCTCGGGAATTTTGGGCAGGGCTTCCGTGCCATATTTCTAAGGTTGAAATCAGCTCAGGAATTTTGGGCAGAGCTTCCGCGCCATAATAAAAATATTAAATTTAAATAAAAATAATTTGAACAAGAGTTTGATACTAACTTGATATGGACAACCTGGACCACCTTGGCTTCCGGCAACTTCAGCTAGCTTAGGATTCTTCACTCTTTTTCTTTCTTCTCTTTTTTTTTCTTCTCTCTCTTTTTGAACAATGTTAGGGATTTTTTCTCTCTGTTGTTTTCTACCTGTTGCTTTCTCTCTGGGGTTTACAGTGACCCAGGGGTCACTATTTATAGGAGAGGAGGGCAGGGGTGTAAAAACACCCAAGGCTGTGAGAGGGGGGCCAAATCCGTGAAAGCCCCCCACAAATCTGTGTAACGGCTTACACGGATTTGTAATCCCTTACACAATCTGTGTAAGGGTTTACACGGACCCCCCGCCTTCGTGTCACCCCGTTAGTGTATGTGTCACCCTAAAAATAGGTACGTGTCACTCTGTAAAGCTTTGAAATAGTACGTGGTACCCTGTGAGGCTTTGAAATAGTACATAGTACCCTCTTACACCTCCAGATACTCCCCTAGATCGGGGGCTACTCCCTAGCCTGGGTGGCAGTAGCCTCTGGTGGAGTTCTTATCTCGTCTATAGCAGTCAGTAAGTTTTGGTTTTGGATAGGGTCGGTTTAAGTTCAAGGTTTGATTTTGGTTTGATTAAAAGTTTGATTTTGGTTTGATTAAGGTTTGAATTATGGGTTTGATTATAGTTTTGATTATGGTTTGATTATGGTTTAATTATAGGTTTGATTATGGTTTGATTAAAAGTTTGATTTTGGTTTGATTAAGGTTTGAATTATGGGTTTGATTATAGTTTTGATTATGGTTTGATTAAAAGTTTGATTTTGGTTTGATTAAGATTTGAATTATGGGTTTGATTATAGTTTTGATTATGGTTTGATTTGAAGTTTTGATTATGGTTTGATTTAAGGTTTGATTATAGGTTTAATTATGGTTTAATTTGGTTTGACTTAAGGTTTAATCATAGGTTTAATTATGGTTTAATTTTTTATTTTATGGTTTAATCTTAAGTTTGATTAAGGTTTGATTAAAGTTTGAATTATGGGTTCAGGTTCTAGTTAGGTTTATGGTTTTGATTAGGGTTTGGGGTTTTTATTTGGGTTGGTTTGGTTTGGGTCAGGGTTTGGTCTGGTTTAGGGTTTGGTCTGGTTTCGGGTTTGGTTTGGTTTGGTTTGGTCTGGTTTAGGGTCAAGTTTGGTCAGGTTTGGTTCAGGGTTTCGTCTGGTTTGGTTCATAGTTTGATCTGGTTCAAGGTTTGGTCTGGTTCAGGTTTTGATCTTGTTCAGAGTTTGGTTTGGTTTAGGGTCTGGTTTGGTTCATGGTTTGGTATGGTTTGGTTCAGGGTTTGGTCTAGTTTAGGGTTTGGTCTGGTTTAGGGTTTGGTCTGGTTTAGGGTTTGGTCTAGTTCAGGGTTTGGTCTGGTTCAGGGTTTGGTCTGGTTCTGGGTTTTGGTCTAGTTTAGGGTTTAGTCTGGTTTAGGGTTTGGTTTGGTTTAGGGTTTGGTCTGGTTTAGGGTTTGGTTTGGTTTAAGGTTTGGTCTGGTTTAGGGTTTAGGGTTTAGGGTTTGTTTTATTCTGGTTTAACTGGTTCAAAGTTCAAGTAGGCATTACGGCACACCTGGGTATCCGTTTTTTCCATACAAGATATCAATGAGACCGTATTTCCAAATACTTTCCAATGATACGGAGATTGAGCATCTGCTAGGCTTGATTGTCTTCTTCTAGCAAAAGGTATTAATGACCACTTCTGGTCACCTTCCCCACATCATTTAAATTTTGACCAATCACTAGTTCTGGGATAGTTTGGATATGTGCCAAAAATTCAACTTCTTTCCGAAAGAGAAAATATATGTCTCCTCATTACCCATATTCATCATTGCTGAGGGGGGGACAAAATTTGGTGTCTACAAAAGTGCAATCTGCGCCATAGCCAGATATGTCATTACCACAGAGGCAGATGACCTCACAAAGCCAAGCCATACTGCCTATACCTATGGATAATGTGAAGGAGATAGAAAAGTTTTTGAAGTTTAGGCTACCTTACTTTGGTGGGATTGCACAGGACCCTTTGGCACCCACCAAATGGATAGAGGGAGTGGAGAATGCATTTGAGGTGATGACCCTCACTAAAGAATAGAAACTGATGTGAGCCAACTACCAACTACAAAATGAGACAAATGCATAGTGGAAGTCCACTAAGCCCATCGTAGTGGCCTTACAGCCCAATCTCACATGGGAACACTTCAAAGTAGCATTCTACAACAATTATTTTTGGGATAGTGTGAGGGAGAGGAAGGAGACATAATTCATGGATCTGAAACAGGGGTCTAAGTTTGTGTTAGAATACCAACAAGAATTTTAGAAGTTGTTCTTCTTCGCACTAGAGAATTTGAAGGGGGACCATACAAAGGCAAAGAGATTTGAGAAAGGGTTGAGACCCACCATTGGAGCTATGTTAGTTGCTCAGTACCTTTACAACTTTGCTCAAGTGGTTCAGGCTATCAAATCCATTGAGGATAAGCAAAGAGTGAACTATCAAGCTCTTCAAGGAAGAAGGACAGTAGCACCTAACAGGTTTGGTAAGGGGACATATACTGGTGCAGCCTTAAGCTAGTATAGAAGACCAGAGACAGGACAAGCTCCACCTCCACCCAGACCCACTGCAGCATAGTCATAGATGGTCCCCTACAAGTGTTTTTTTTTTTTTTAGTAAATGGGTCACTTTGCAAAGATTTGCCCACAGAGGAGACTGAGTGACCCCTATGTAGGACAAGCTAGACCAGTGTAGCCATTATCAGCTACCCGTCTAGCTCAGATACCACAAGGAGCTAGGCCACAAGGGAAGGTGTTTGCACTGACTGTTGAGGATGCAGAGACATCACCTGGAGTTGTCATACGTACATTGCTGATATCAATGATCCCTGCATATGTTTTATTTGATACTAGTGCATCATACTCTTTTGTATCTCCAACTTTTACTGCCAAAATGGGTATTAAGCCAAAGAATTTGACACATAAGTTAGTTTTCAGCACTCCAACTGGGAGTGAAGTAGGACTAGAGGAAATATATGAACCATGTCCTATTAAAGTCTGTGGGTGGGACATGATTGCTCACTTGATTAAATTAGAGATGCATGACTTTGATGTCATCTTAGGCATGGATTGGTTATCCGCCTACAGGGCATGTGTTTTATATGCTGAGAAGAAAATTGTATTCAAACTCCATAAAGGAGGGGACTGCATTTACAAAGGAAGAAAGGTTAAGAAGTCCAAGAAGCTAGTGATATCTGCACTCGGAGTGACACGGTTGTTGGAACAAGGATGTGAGGCTTACTTGGCATCTATAATGGATACAACTAAGGAGAACGACCCTATAGAGGAAATAGAAATGGTAAAGGAATTTCTCGATGTATTTCCCGAAGACTTACCTAGACTACCCTTGGACCGAGAGACTGAATTCACTATTAACTTGAGTTCGGGGGCAACACCTGAATCTAAAGCCCCATATAGGATGAGACTTTCAAAACTGAAAGAGTTGAAGGAAAAATTACGAGATTTATTGGAGAAAGGGTTCATCCGACCTAGCGTGTCCCGATGGGGAGCACCATACTCTTTGTCAAGACGGGAGTATGAGAATGTGCATATACTACTGGGAACTCAACAAATTGATTATCAAGAACTAGTATCCGTTGCCCAAAATTGATGACCTTTTTGATCAATTGCAGGGTGCAATTATATTCTCCAAAATTGACCTCAGATTTGGTTACCATAAGCTTAAGATCAGAGAGTGTGACATCAGGAAGATAACTTTCACGACCCGCTATGGACACTATGAATTCTTAGTTATGCCATTTGGGCTAACCAATACACCCACGGTGTTCATGGAGTTGATGAAAAGAGTATTCCATGATATGTTAGACAATTTTCTCACCGTGTTTATCGATAACATTCTAATCTATTTGAAGAGCCAAGAGGAACATGTTGTCCACTTGAGATTGGCATAGCAAAGGTTGAGAGAAGCAATTGTATACAAAGTTCAGTAAATGTGAAATTTGGCTTACTCAGGTACATTTCTTAGGGTATGTTGTCTCAGAGAAACGCATTGAAGTTGATTATGGAAAGGTGAAGGCTGTTGTGGATTGGGAGGCACCCAAGAATGTTGATGAGATCTGTAGCTTCCTGTGATTAGTGGGATTCTATAGAAGGTTCATCAAAAATTTCTTATGCATTTCTGCCCCTATGACCCGTCTAACAGGAAGGGAGTGAAATTTGACTGGTCCAAGGAATGTAAAGAAAGTTTCCAGGAATTGAAGCAGAAATTAGTAATAGCTCCAATACTCATTATTCCAGAAGGCAACACCGGTATGATGGTATATAGTGATGCATCTAAATTGGGCCTAGCCTATGTGTTGATGCAAAATGGTAAAGTTGTAGCATACGCCTCTCGACAGCTAAAGGACAATGAAAATAATTACCCCACTCATGACTTAGAGCTAGTAGTGGTAATCTTTGCTTTAAAGATCTGGAGGCACTACTTATATGGTGAAAGAGTAAGATTTTTAAAGTCGAGGACAAAGAACATCGATATAAGGTACCATTTCTTTCAAGGAGAGTAGCATAAAATGAAGCGAAGTTGAAGTTCGTTCCTACTTCAGAATAGGTAGTAGACACTTTCACCAAGTTATGACTCAGAGATAGATTTAAGTAGCCTATAGGCAAGATTAGGGTAGCCATGTTGGTTTTATAGGCTTAATTAATTATTCGGGTTGATTAAATGAGTGAGAATCAAGTTGCATGAACTGGTTCGGTCCACTCTCAAGTTTAAGGATATGCTTGCCAACCCATTGTGGTTTAGGGTTTTGGGTGCAGGATAGTATTATAAATCCTGAGTTTTGGCTCCCTGCAGCCATTATTCACTCTTCCCTACTTTACCACTAAAGTGAGAGAACCAAGGAGGTCTAAGAAGCTATAGAAGATTCATAACCAAGAGAGGAAAAAAGGTGAAGAACGGCGTCGATCGTCTTCAACATATTAGGTGAAAGGTACAATTCGATCCTCTATGATTTGATAATTTTATTAGATTCGTGTTCTTATTTTCCCTATGTGGTTTCCTCAACTAGGGTTTATGATTTGAACCCAAAGGTTCTCTTAACAAGTGGTATCAAAGCCAACCACACATGATAAGAACTTATGCATATTTCACATTCTTGAATCATATGTTTGATATTAGTAGTGGGAGATCGATCTCTCGAGATATTTATGGTGTAAGATAATGTTTTTGCAAACTTTTTGTTTTGACCGATCGATTATAAGGAGTAACCCTATGCACAATACTATATCGTCTGGACTTTTTTTTATTATAGAAGGCTTGACTCTCAGGTCACTGAACTACCCCATTTAAAAGATTCACTTTAAGTTGATGTTTTATTTTTGAATTTATTTAAAGCTACAAAAGTTTTTAACTGAATAAAAAAAAAAAAAAAGGTTTTACCAAACTGAATTAAAAAAAAAAAAGGTTTTACCTTGACTCTTGTTTCGGTTTCTTCTAGAAACTCATTGTTTTAAAAGGTATGAAACTACTCTTGCAATTATGACTCTTCAAGTTCTCAATTCACACAAGGAACTCTGATTATCTACGATGGAAACTAATTTGAAATTGTGGTTATGGCATACAAAACCCATATGGGTTTTCCTTTGCTCTAGTTTCGATACCAGACACTAGATCATGATCGCCAGGGGTTGGATCGGTGTCGGCAGCGGTGACGACAGTAGTTTAGTTTTAAAAAAGAGTTTGGGTCTATCAAAGTTCAAGTTCAATTTAATATGGTCTAATGGGCTAAGCCCATATGTGTTTTTGTTTTAAAAACTTAAAGTTGTGTCTAATGGGCTTAGCCCATAGACTTGACAAAAAGGTTTCACTTGAACCATAAAGTAAACCAGACCAGAACTATTAGATTGGGACAAGCCTAATTAAACTGGGTCAGAGCTGAACCGAATAGGGTGGGTCAGTTGAGTGGGTTGTTGGAGACGTCGCTGGCGTTGAATTTACCGGCTTTGACTAGGAATTAAAAATAAATAAAAATTAAAGGCTTGTTTGGTTTCTGGTTCTCCATTTTTGGGTTTTTATTTAAATAGCTTTAAATATTAGTTAAAGGGCCATTTTAAGGCCAAATTGAATTCCCTTTTTGCGTTGGATTCATTGGTTCAAGCCACATTTAATGATCTAATTTATTATATGACATGCTTATTTGAAATTTTATGTTATATTTGTTTTTAATCATAGACTCAAGGGGACATTGATCAATGTTATGAAAAATTTATATGTTAATGGTTACTATGAGATTGGGAAGGGTTTTTAAATTGAGATATGTTAAAATTGAACTGGATGTAAGCTTCTACATATTTTTAGCTGCATAATAAATTTTCACGGAACCATAAAAGTGTGAGATGGAATCCACCAAAGTGGGACATCTTGTTCTTCCATGGTTTTTTCTCAGGGCAGCAAAGTTGGTGACATTTGCCCAAAGATGATGTCACCCAAGTTAAAGAAAATGATAGTAACCTTGAGGTTCATTAGCCCAAAGGTGAGGGGAACTCGAAAGTTATTATTTTTTTCATAGTAAATATAGAAACTTCCACATATTCTTAGCTGCATAATAAATTTTCAGGGGACCATGAAAATGTGAGGTGGAATCCACCAAAGTGGGACATCTTATTCTTCAATGGTTTTTCCTCAGGGCAGCAAAATTGGTGACATTTACCCAAATGTGATATCACCCAAGTTAAAGAAAATGATAGTAACCTTGAGGTTTTAAAGACCAAAGGTGAGGGGATCTCGAAAGTTAGTTTTCTTTTCACAATAAATATAGGTTTACAAGAGGACCAATGTATTCTTAGCTGAAAGGATAGGAATATAGTTACTGTTGTGACTCTCGTATGTTTATTATTGTCCTAGTGACACATTTAAATGTATGTTCCTGAATATAAAGATATACATATCTAATGAGAAAAATATGATAGAATTGAGTGGAACCCACCAAAGTGGTACATTCTACTCGATTGTATCTTCCCCAACGGTAAAGGTGATATTTTCTCAAAGGTTATATCATCAAGGTTTGAGGAAAAATATCCACATTTTAGAAAGGAACATTAACATAGGAGTCCTTTTGCCCAAAAGTGATTGAATTTCAAAGTTGTTCTTTTCATAGTTAAAAGAAGGAAATAAGAGCATCAGTTAATTTCTATCCCAAAGGATAGGGCTGCAGTTTTAGATATAACTCTTATTTAAAACATATTGATGTTGTTACATGCTTTATATTGTGGTTTATATTTTAAAACTTGGCATGTATTGTGTTATTATTACTACCTTAGCAAGATGGCCATTCCCTCAAGTTATGTGTCTTTCATCCCAATTCTTACTAGTAACAACTACCAAAAATGGGTGGATGAATTAGAATTACATTTGGGTCTTCTTGACTTAGACTTGGCACTTAGAGAGCCTAAACCTAATTCTCTCATAAACACCAGCATTACTGTTGAAAGGACCAAGTTTAAGAAATTGACAAATGCAAACAAAAAATGTATAGTGATTGTGAAAAAGGCAATTCCTAAAATTATGCGTGATAATATACAAATCAAAGACAACTGCTAAAGAATTCTTGGATGCTATTAAAGCTAGGTTTGAACATAACAAGAAAGCTGAGAAAACCACATTGATGACTAGATTGATGAATACAATGTATGATGGAAATGGGAGTGTTAAGGAATTGGTTATAGCTATTGATGCTAGTAAACTTAAGGATCTTGGAATACAAATCGATGACGAATATATTGTTCACATTGCACTGAATACCCTCCCTAGTCAGTATAAGGTAATCCAGACTACTTACATTGTACTGAAAGATGATTGGAGTTTGAATGAGCTTATTTCCATTTGAACTCAAGAGGAAGAAAAATTGAAATAAACCAGGTTTGAGAGAGCAAATGTAACTTTCCACAAGGGATCTTTTGGTGGACCAAACAGAAAGAACAAGAATTTTTCTAACAAATGAGATATCAAGCCATATGACAAGACTAAGGGCTCTCAAGAGCTTGACACATCTCAGAATGCTCAAGATGAAGAAAAGACCTACAATGTATAGTGTTTCTGGTGCCAAAAGAAAGGACATGTGAAGAAGGACTGCTTCATTTTTAAGAAATGGTTAGAAAATAGAAAGATTTATGGGGCTAATAAACAGGAGGATACTAAGAAAGGCTGAGGTGGACTGATCTTCAACAATTGAGAGTGATTAGGAGTAAATGTCATTAAGTAGTTAGGATTTCTTTAAATTCAAACCTTTTTTATTGAGTTGTTTAAAATGCTTAATTAATGGGAGCCTTTGCTTTTTATTACTACTTGTTTATGTTTTGAAACTTTAGCCCGTATGTTTTGGGGCATAGTTTGATGAATTATGCTTATATTTTAACATTTATATTATGCACAACTATTCCATTGCTTTATGGTTGAATTTGAGAATGTTTTATAGGTAGTAATTGCCTCAGTTATAGGCAATATTTTGCCACAGTTCAAAGGCAATATGTTTGCCATAGTTCAAAGGCAATATTTACCACAGTTCAAAAGGAATATTTGTCACAGTTTATTGGTGAAAAGCCACAGTAACCCCAGATCAAAGGAGATTTGCTATAGTAAAGATTAATATCACAGTTAAGGACCTACATGGAATGACAATAGTGTTTTTTGAGGATATGTCAATACTTCCATGTTAATATCCCACATAGACTCGTATTGAAAAATTTACTTATGTTTTTAATGAAAAAAAGTTGTACGTCATATATTGAGGTGTATCTTCTGCTGTTGTTCGATGTGAGTGATTTTTCAATTGAATCACAGTAAGAGTGATTAATGTAATAAGATTCTATGATCACACCAATTTAAAATACATCCTTATAATCAATGTAGCCCAAGTGCGATATTGTTGGGGTTATGGGCTTAATTAATTATTCGAGTTGATTAAATGAGTAAGAATCAAGTTGTATGAACCGGTTCGGTCCACTCTCAAGTTTAGGGATATGTTGGCCTAATCCATTATGGTTTTGGGTTTTGGGTTTTGGGTGCAGGACAATATTATAAATACTGGGTTTTGGGTCTCTACAACCATTATTCACCCTTCTTGACTTTACCACTAAAGTAAGAGAACTAAGGAGGTCTAAGGGGTTATAGAAGATCCATAACCAAGAGAGGAAAAAAGGTGAAGAACGGCGTCAATCATCTTCAACATACTAGGTGAAATGTACAATTCGATCCTCTATGATTTGATAATTTTATTAGATTCGTGTTTTTATTTTTCCTGTATAGTTTTCTCAACTAGGGTTTATGATTCGAACCCAAAGGTTTTCTTAACAAGCCACTCTTCCAGAACAGTAGACGGCATGTGGACAGGGGGAGCATAGTTTACTTCATTGTTAGACTTCATTGTGCTTTATTTTAAGGCCCGTTGTGATTGTTCTCAAATGGGAAGAAGAGTCACATCATTGACAAACCTTAAGGAGTTGTAGAGTTTTCAAATTTAGGGGGAGTAGGATGATTCTATTTACGGTGATGTTCATGGTGTTGGTGATGTGTAGAGAAGTTGCCAACAATTCCAAAAGGGGAGGTTGTAAAGCATCTAACGCAAAGATGGTTGGGTAGTCGTAGGTAATGTCAGATTAGTAACATCTAAGCATGATTAATGAAGATCAATGTTAACAACACCTTGTTCTTGTGACAACCAACAGACATTCACAAGTGTGAGTTTGAAGAACATGTATGGTGAGGTGGATTAAGAGTGAAGACAATCAAGGTGAAATGGCCTAAACAATTTAGGTAATAAATTTGAAAAATTATTTTTTTATGCATCATCAACTTAGTGTATTTTTCGAGCTGTCTTAGGGCTTGCACATTATTTGTTGTGCAGAATTTTCAAAACTCTTATTTATATATGATAGGTCTTTAATGGCATTTCGAGGTGACATAATGGCAGATGGAGTTGCTCTAAACATGAAACATGTAAAGCTTCATGTCCTTTTTCAGGTGGAATAAATCTCAGGTCATTATCATATCAGATGACGGAGATACGTCTATTTTGTTAGATATGTGTGTCCATTGCACTCAGTTTATTTAAATTTATGCATGACATTTATTTATTGGGTTTGTAAGTTGTTCCACTGGTTTTCACCCAAATCATTCTCAGCTAGGAATGGATCAGATATCTTGTTCATATGGATGTCATCTTGTATATTACCAGGAATATGATTTCGGAACATATATATGAGTATATATACAATGTGTGTAGAGGAAAGACCCTGGTAAGAATCTCGCATATGTTACTACTAGTTGTATGAGGACGAGATTCGCACCCGTCACTTGACTTTTGACATGAGATTAGGGGCGTCAAATGGTGCGGTTTTGGTTATTCGGTTTGGTTCCAGTTCAGTTTACATTTTGATAAGGTGAAACTAAAACTACACCAGATAGGAATAAGGTGAAATCAAAATCGTTTTCATCCGATTTCGGTTTTAGTAGTTTTTAATCGGTTCTTATTATTCGGTTCACAATCGGTTTACATGGGGTTAATAGTATCGTTTTAGAAAATGGTTTGCATCATAATTAGTGTGAATCCTACATATATTAAATTTCCTAAAGAGTTAATATAATATACATTTATTTTTCCAAGGACAATATACTTTCCATGTAAAAGACTACACATATTATAACTAATTAACTATGATCCTAGAAATTAGAAAATCAAGAAGTGTGATTGTGTAAAAGTGAAGCTCCCTTATTGGTTAGCACTTTGCTCTTTTTTTTTTTTCTCTCCTTTTTTTGTAGAGACCCATCGAAATCAAAACACTTTAAGTCTTTAATACTAGGTGCCGGTTAACCATCAATTTTTCGGTTCGGTTCGGTTCCAAACTGGAATTATGGCCTATAAAACTAAAACCGGATCAATTTACTACGGTGCGGTTCAGTTCAGTTATAACTGATCGATTTCAGTTCCGATAAACGGTTTCGGTTATATATTGACACCCTTACCTGAGATATCCTATTTGTTGCAATTTTATATCACATGTTTTGGTAAACCATTGGCTAATGTACTATGGACTATATATCTGTTAACTAGACATGTAGTCCAAATGAAAGTGATCGTAAACATGGGATCCACTATTCTTAATTGGGGAATATCGAGGAGAGAGAATGTTTGCACTTAATCGGACAAAAATCTCGTGCCAGAGTCGTTTTTTTTTTTTTTTTTATATAAATTATTGAAAAATATTATTATTTTTATTAATTTACTAATATTTTATCTAAAATGTTTTCGGCATCCAATCACGGTCATTGAATCTCTAATATAGACATGTATATTGGGTTAGGATTTCACAACATTAAATTACACACCCTAGAGCTCAGTATAGGATATTGGATAAATGGAATGTCTTAAATGCAAATTAAAGATTTTAATTATGTTTTTTGGAATAATAATTAGTTAATTATATTTTTATTTATGGCTGTGAAATAAAATATAATTGGATTATATTATTGTCATAATTAAAGAGATATCAATCCCTTTTTAGATTCTGCTCTTCCCAATTTAGAA
This sequence comes from Macadamia integrifolia, assembly GCF_013358625.1. Lineage (NCBI taxonomy): Eukaryota > Viridiplantae > Streptophyta > Magnoliopsida > Proteales > Proteaceae > Macadamia > Macadamia integrifolia. Next base: position 34,394,346 of record NC_056564.1, on the reverse strand, counting down.
AGTGTTCTATACCACCAATATTTGGAATTCTTTGTTTTGAAAATAAAGATTAGACAAAGGAGGAAACCCTAAAAAGAGATTGCATTATAAAAGAGACGAGAGAGAGAGAGAGAGAGAGAGAGAGAGAGAGAGAGAGAGAGAGAGAGAGAGAGAGAGCTCCACACAATTTGGAGCTCTCCCTCTCTTGGCCGATTTCTCTCTTTCTCCCCTCTCTCTCCATTATGAGTATGTGAGTGGCAACGAGAGTGGGTTTAATGGTACCCTCGTTTTTTTTTGTGAAGAACAACTCTCATTCTTTGAACGTGGATTGAGGTTTCAAAGCGTTGAAAGGAATTAATCCTTGTTGTTGCTCAAGCAAGGAAGAACTATTATTTGGAGAGGAACTTCGATTGTGGTTGCAAGGTAACCATATATTCCCTTTTGTATTTATTTATTTTTTTCTTTTGGAATCAAATAGAAAAAGTTCCACACCCAATTCGAATCCGCTGTGCTATTGGGGTTAAACCAACATAATTTCCCATTGGTATACAAAACAGTAGAATATCAAGGGGAAGATGTTGAATATTGTAGGTGTTGATATTAAGATACCCCAATAGTACTGTGAGATGATATTTCAGCGGTAGTGATGAGTTGACTAGGTGTGGAAATTATGAATTCACAGTAGTAGAGTGAGTGAAATTTTCCACTTGCAATGATGAAGTGGCAAAGTGTTAGAAAATCCAGTCTCATAAGTTCTTACGTATTTGAAAATTTTGGGTATCTATCTGAATTATGATTTTCTCTCCCAAATGTGAAGCTAAAACTCGATTCTTACCTCTAAGACGTTGTTTATTGTTTCCCAAGTGTAATGGGCATTGAATTTCAAATGAAGGATCTCTAAAATATAAGAGGGATATTATTTTATAATAAATGGGAAAAAAAGAAGTTCAGAGAATTATTTGTTATAGTTTTCCCTCATTGAGCTCTTCCTCTGTGCATTGATTTGAGTTAAAAAGATCTGTTCGGTGTCTATGCCCTTCTTTTCTTCACTCAAAGAAGTAGTGTACCCAGCATAGAAAAGCTTTAGCGCTATATAAAAAACAACAAGAGCTACCTTAAAATGTCTAGAGTTGGTGTTGAAGCGAAAAAAACGAAAGTGCGCAGATGTGCAATCCTGCGAAGCCAAAAAACATGAGCACCTAGCATGATACGCAATCAAATTATTGCGCTAACGTGCTTTAGCCTTAGACAAGCAATGTCCTTACTCTACTATTTACTTTAAAAGGGTGGGGGCCACTGGCGTGCCAGAAAGACAAGCCAAAGGTGTGCTTTCGCTCCTATTTGATTAAGCTGATCTAGGAGCATCGTTGCACTGATGCGTAATAGTCTAACTACTGCACGAGATACTACGCAACAACTTTCACATGTCGCTCAATTCGTTGCTTAGTTGGTCTATGATCATCTCAACCACCGGGAGAGAGTGGTCATAAATTCTAAACTCTATTCCCTAAACGATAAACCCTAATCCCTAAACCCAATACCCTAAACCGTAATCCCTAATCCCTAATCCCTAAACCTTATTAACTAAACCCTAAATCCTTATCCGTAAACCTTAAATCCTATGTCCTCAACCTGATGTCCTAAACCATAAACCCTATAGCTTAAACCTTTAAACTTCCTACTAATTCCATTTGGAGGGGTAGTAGTAGATCTTGTCGATTAACTCAGTCTAACAACTTTGCACCTTCAAATACAAATATTAGAAAATGCATTTGGATTCAAGAGTTTGAAAGAGTTTGAGAATGTGGAAGGACTAATGTTTTCCATCCAACTAATGAATGAACAGGAAGAACTCCACCAATGTTGCTGGAATCATGCTTTTGAGTTCTTGCAGGAGCTGCTTAAATTGAAGAAGAAAGAAAGAACAAGAAGCAAGCAAAGAAAAAGAAAACAATAAAATATTTGTGTTTCTTCATGGAGATCTTCCCATATGTTTGCATGATGATCTAAAATGAGAAGATAACAATTGTCTCTAGCAGAGAAGAAGGAGAGAATAAAAGGGAAAGAGAGGTTATGCATTCTTGATGACCGTCTGATACACGAGTCTTTCAAGGAAGGCTGCATAAGAATGAATCATTGAGGGGACCTCATCTTCATGTTCTTTTCAGTTTTGGTTATCTCAAGGAAGGTAACATGACATTTAAAAAGCCCATTTTTGTATCGTTCTAGAACTGTTGATTGTTGCATTCCTAGTTCACTGATGCATTAATGGTTTGGTTTGTAACATTGATTATAACTTTAATCTCTATCAAGTGGGTGCTTGATACTTTGTTTGGCGAATGAGAGCATTATGCATAGGGGCATCCAACAGGGATGAGATGTGTCATTTCACCCTTCCTTTATGCAAACTCCATGCATTTAGACAGCATTCTCTTTCCCTATAAATATAATTACACTAAAAATGAATAAAATAAAATAAAAACTAAACTTGTTGGGGTGGCACTTGCACCTAAAAATAATTGGAAGGTGAAATGACCTCACCCCGAATGCGAAATACACCTACATTCACCGTGATTGGCCCTGCATTGGCATTGATGCGGGGCGACGCTGCCGGAGAGGGAACCCTGTCCCTTGCATTATATGATAATTTATAATATTTCATAGAAGTATATGAGCTTCATTTCTGTTTTTTTTTTTCCCTGTTAATTAGAATTTTTTAGGGTCCCTGAGAATCATTAAATGAAGCGCATGGAATTCTGCCTTTCGGGTGAAGATAAACTCAGTCCAAATTGAAGAGAAGAAAATTTAACAGGAATTAACTTGTTTCAGCTCTTCCAAGTTCCATGGCGTATCTAAGTATTATTAATATTTAATTCGGTACTCGGGGGTAATGTTAAATTTCGTTGTTCTGCTCCATTCAGTTCTTCTGGAAAACGAGCGTTTCTAGAAGGAGGTTTCTAGGGTTTTTGCGGACATGGAGAAGCCATTGAAGCAGCTGTCATCCCAGGAGTGGGAGACTTTAATCGAGGATTTCCAGTCCAGTGCTTCTCTTCGGGAGAGATGGCTTACACAGTATCATAGCCTTGCTTTCCTGGACGTTGCTCTCTCCTCTATTTTGAGAAAGGATTTTCCGCTCAAGCTCCAGGTCATCGTATTTCTTGAAGAGTTTTTTGAAGTTTTGATCGGAGAATCAGAGGTCGAAGAGGCTTTGGGGCGATTAATGGAAGCTCTCCGCTCTGTTGTTCAAGCTCCAGTAGACGGAATCTCTGTGACGTATTCGCTGAAAGAGGAGATGATGGTTTGTTCAACTTCGATCATGATCTCTATCGATGGATTGAAGAATGGAATTCGCTACCTAGAAAGCTTGACGGAATTGCTCTTGACTGTCATCAACCGGCCGAACTACGGTGTGGATCGGCAGACCAGGGGTGTGGCCTGCGAGTGCTTGAGGGAATTAGAGAGGGCCTATCCTTGCTTGCTTGCCGAGGTGGTCGGCCATCTGTGGAATTTGTGCCAAAGCGAGAGAACTCATGCTTCACAAAGCTACATTCTGTTGTTGACATCGGTAATCCATGATCTCGTGATCTACAGGGCCAACGCCTCGATTCTTACCACCTCGGTTCCTCTGTTTCCTTTCAATGTGCCACATTCCCTTATTGCTACAGCTTCCTCTTCGACTAGAGAGCTCTCAGTTTCGAATGTCAGGGAGCTTCGGAGAGTGACGGCATTCTTGCTCGAAAGGCCACATATTCTAACACCCTGTGGAATGATGGAATTCATGTCGATGTTGATGCGTGTCACGGTGGCTCTGGAATTGCAGGCATCATTATTGAAGGTGCAATTCTCTGGCATGCTTTACTCGTACGATCCTATCCTATGCCATGTTGTTCTGATGCTCTATTCCCGTTTCTTAGATGCATTTGATGACCAAGAGGGTGAGATTGCTCGGCGTCTGATGCTAATCTCGAAGGAAGTTCAGCATCATCTGGTTTTCCGCCTGCTTGCCCTACACTGGTTATTGGGTTTTATTTGTTTGCCCATGAAGACGGAAGCATCAAAGAGGAGCTCTATTGCTAATATGGGTTTAAACTTTTATCCAACTGTCTTTGATCCACTTGCATTGAAGGCTATGAAGCTAGACTTGCTTGCCTACTGTGCTATCTGTCTTGACAAGTTGAGTTCAGAGAATCCAGAGGCTTGTGGTGAAGAAATCGATGCTGGAATTTCTTTAGTGAAGTTCTTCGAAGATGGTCTTGTCTCTGTTTCGGCATTTAAATGGTTGCCTCCTTGGAGCACAGAAACAGCAGTGGCATTCCGGGCTTTCCATATGTTCTTGATAGGTTCAGCACCTCATCCTGTGTCTGATGATCCTATTACCATTGGGATTCTCATGGAATCTTCAAATTTTCAGACTTTACAGGTACTTTTCCTTTAAGTGATTACTTTTTATAAGAAGTAAAATATATGAAAACATGTCAGGGAACACAGTCTTTCACACTTACAGCGAGGTGCTTGCAGAAATTACCTTTTAAGTAATAACTTTTTGCAAGAGGAGAAAGACTCAAAAACATGTTAGGGAATGCAATCTTTTACACTATGGGTACTCGCAGAATTTTCCTTTTAAGTGATCTTCTTAGAAGAAGATAGTAGAGTTTAGGGAACAGATTAAGCTAGTAGGTGATGTCAGCTTAGGTTTCCTCCTTGTGGGAGCTGAGTTGCTGAATAACTTCACTGTTGGCCACCATGATTCAGGTATGGAGCAGGATATTCAGCTTTGATAACAATTGGTACGATCCGGGTTTAATAAACCTAGTTCAGGGTCGTTGTGGGCCCACCCGGACTATAAAGATCCAATTTCAAAAGGACAGTGCAGTTTTGTAATTAACTTGAAATACCAGACCATAAGAGAAGAGACATGGAGTAATGGATTCAATCGAAATCAATTGATTGAATATGGGGGTAGTTTTGGAATTAGAAGTAAAAAGGCAAAGGAGTGGAATAAATTAGAGGCTAGGGGTTAAATAAATTGGAGGGGATTGTCTCCTACCTTTCGATAGCAGATGAGCAGCAAGAGGGGCGGGGGGTTTCACCTCAAGGAGAAGATCTCATGATAGGAAGAGTACCGGCAGAAGAAAGGATTTAATGCAGAGGTTAGTTCAACAAAGAACCAACACTACAATAGAATTGACATTTCAGTGGCCTATTCAGGCTTCATATGGTATTCAGCAGATCAACATCTTCAGGGTCGAACTCTCACACAGAAATTAGTAGACAAAGAAAGAAAAGAAGAATAAAGAAGATAGACAAAGGGGATAGGGGACTATCTCAGTCGAGGGTCTCTCACTCGCGGCCTTTACCGTTTGTTTGGTCTTTCACCATTGGCTTCTCACCATACTCTCTTACAGAGCAAAGCACAAAGCTGTGTTTCTTTTTCTCAGATTGTTGGGGATGGTAGAGCCCCTTCTTTTTTATTTATAATAATGAAAATCAGTTACAACCAATGGTCGATTAGAACCTCCCATGCAACAACGACAACAAAAAATCCAAAACAAACTCCTCCCTGTTACAAAATAGAAACCCAATGAATTAGAATTCCTACTTCCTAAAAATTGGAAAACTGAAATTAGAAATTACGTAAATAATATTTTCTTAGCTATTACAAGGGACTATGAAAAAAAAACTAGATAAACTGATGGAGGGCCTGTAGGAGAAGGGAAGAAATCCCTGAGAAAACCCAGAGTTGTAGGAGAGGGAGAAATCGCACTAAGACAGGGGGAGGGGGGAAGAAGAATTGCCCACACGCCCACAGGCTTCACAAACACTTAACTCAATTCATCTTTTCATTCTCTCATTTGTCCAATGGTTACAACCATTATTTAGGGAAAATAAAGACGTAAAAAATAAATCAACTGAAATAGGGAACTACCATAGTTAAGCAAACCGACTCTACTAGACTCTTTAAATTCTACGTGAACCCAACTTGCTAAAATAAATTGAATAAAATAAAATCAAAGACAATGGTCCTACTAGAGTAAATTCCAATCATACTAGACACAAAAACAATATAGATCTAGTTCATCTCTATCTGGATACCCAGATGGGTATGGATTGCTCCACGGGTGCATATCTACATCAACCCCTTGGTGTTGAGAAAAACTCGTCCATGAGTTTTGCAGAACGGGAGGATCAACACCAATCGATCTGCATTCATTGTTGTATGAAGTCACCATCAAAACCATGATCGAATGTTATGAAATCCATGACGTGAAGTTCATTGTGAAGTAGTGACTTAGAAAAATAAAATCGATCAGTTCACTAAAGAGATCAACCGATTTAAACTTTTCCACAAGTTGATCTTCCATGTCCAATGGTGCCATCTCATCTTCCGTCATTGGTGACTCGTCTTCTGGCTCGTCTACCTATTGCTCAATGGCTGAGCTCACGTAGTTGAATGTAAAGTGCATACAATCACATGTGACCAATGCTAAGTCTTTGATGTCTTTACAATGTTGTTGAATCTCATCGAGCTTCTCTCGTATCAATTGGATTCGTTGATGTATCTCCAATAAGATAGTGAGATCTATTGGCCAGGTTTGCTAGTCAGAATAGCTATGGACCCACAAAATAAGACGCAACTTTGTGGCAAAATGAGACACCCTAAGATTACTTTCGATTATGCCAGGAGAATTTGACTCCAGACCCTTAGAGATAACTGAGACCCAGATCTTCAATACAACTATTGAAGGAGTCCACAGCCTGGTTATCAATAGGATTGCCACCATATTTTTCATGGCTGAAACGGATAACATTGAAGTCTCTTCTAATGCCCAAGGGGTTATAACTTGTGGAGGGAGCAAAGGAGAGAAGCTCAGACCAGAGGGGGATCCTGAGGGAGGTAAGATTATGAGCATAGATGATAGAGAGAAAACAAATAAGGGGGACAGAGGGGTGAGAGATAGAGACATGGATAGCTTAGGCAGAGGAGGAGAGAGAAGAGATATGGAGGGAACTAGGGTCCCGGAGAATCCGAATTCTGCCATTAGGACTGTGAAGATGGTTAAAAGAGAAAGACCACGAGGAGGCAATGCGAGAAGCATTGGATTCAAGAGTTCGGGTTTCAAGAAGACGACAAAGGTTGGACTTAGAGGAGCGAATCTGGGAACAAATCTCTTTTGTATCTCTTCTCCCCGATTCTCTGTCCTTGTCAACGGTAGTCCCGCGGGTTATTTTCCCTCTTGGCATGGTATTCGTCAAGGTTGCCCCTTATCCCCTTTTCTCTTCTCTCTCTCCCTTGAAGTGCTGTCGCGCTCCATCCAATTTGCCAGTAATCTCCATCTCATTTCTCTCATTTCTAAGTGTAGATCCCTTCGTCTCTCTCTCATCTTGCCTTTGTTGATGATATCATGATCTCCAAGGTTGACCCCCTCTCCATGTCTACCATTATGGCCTCCCTCCACTCCTTTGAGAATCTCTCGGGCCTCCGTATCAATCCCCTTAAACCCAATCTCTTTCTCTCTGGTGTCTTTGAGGAGGCCCAGACTTTTCTTGGCATCAATGGGTTCTCTTTGGGATCCTTACCTGTTAAATATCTAGGCCTTCCTCTCATCTTCTCTCAGCTTTTTGCCCATCATTGCTCCCCTTTGCTGGATCTCCTTAGAAAAAGACTCCAGCTTTGGAAAGGCTAGCTTCTCTCCTATGCCAGACGCCTCAGCCTAATCAAATATGTACTCCAATCTCTCTATCTCTATTGGTTTGGAGTCTTTGTCCTTCCGACTACAATCATCAAATATATTGAAGGCCTTTTTTGCTCCTTTGGAAAGGCTCCAACTCTCCCTAGTTTCTCCACCCTCTGTCTTAGGAGAAGATTTGCTTTCCCAGAAAGGAAGGTTGTCTCGGTATCAGGAGAATTAAAGAAGTTAATTCTGTGGGCATCCTAAAGCTCATTTGGAAAGTTGTCTCCAAGCACCGAAGTATTTGGGTTGAATAGGTTCACTCTCTTCTTACTCATACCTCTCTTTGGACTACCCCCATCCTCTTTGATGCTTCCTGGATTTGGAGGAAAATTCTCAATCTCCGGCCTCTGGCCCTTAACACCATTTTCTTTAAAATTGGAAATGGTCTATCCACCTCCCTTTGGATGGATCCCTGGCACCCCTTTGGCATTCTCTCCTCTCTAGTCTACCTTAGGACTATATATCTCTGGCCTTCCTATCCTCCCGTGTCTCCTCTATTATTTCCCCCTTGGCTGGGCTCCCCCCAGCTCTCCCCCTCCTCTTACGGATCTCCCTGGTCACCATGATAGAGATGATACATGCATTTGGCTTCCCTCTTCCAATGGGTTGTTCTCTTTTGCCTCTGCTTGGTCCTTCGTGAGATCCTCTTGCCCTACTGTCCCTATGCGAAATCTCGTCTGGTTCAAGGGTCATTTTCCCTGCCACAGTTTCATTGTTTGGAGATGTCTCTCCAATTGCCTTCCAACCCAATCCTTCCTCATCTACTGTCACATCCCTATCACCCCCCTCTTGCTGTCTCTGCCCCCTTGGATCCGAAGATATTCCTCACCTATTCTTCCAATGTCCCCTCTCCTCCTTGGTCTGGAAAACTGCCCTGTTCCATTGCTGGCCCTCTAGAAGACCTATTCTCCCCTTTGATAAAGAATGGATTTGGAATGATATGACTTTCTCGGGCTCCTCTATTTGTGATACTATTGGGAAACTTGCCTTCTCGGCTACTATCAACCATCTCTAGATGGAGCGAAACATTCGTAGATGGTCATCTAACTCCCGCTCTCCAGAAAGGATTTGGACTACCATCTTCTTTGATGTTTCCTCTAAAATCCAATCCCTCCCAATTCGTCCTATCCCAACTCTCTTAGAAATAGGCACATCATTGCCTCCTGGAACCTTCCCATCAACACCACCCCTCGTTGACTCCCTTCCCCCCCTCTTGTCCTCCTTGGCTGCTGGTTTCCTTTGATCCCTTGGCTGTGGATGTTGTAATTTTTTTTTTTTTTTTTTTTTGCTTTTCTCCCTTTGGGTTTGGCTTTTCCTTGTTGGCTTAAGCCTTCTCTCCCCCTCCCTCCCATGTATTTTCTTCTCTCCTTTGGTAATAAATTTATTTATTCATCTAAAAAAAAAGACAACTCCAAGGCAATCGGATGGCAAAACTGTAAATAATAGTGACAGGCTAACAAACAAAATCTGACAAGGGGAATGAATGCTATGTATGTTGGGAGGGGTATACTTAGAAGGACAACAACAACAACAACGACCATAACCTTATCCCAACTAAATGGGATCGGCTACATGGATCCGATATTGCAATTAGAATAAAGAAGCCCAAAAGAGAGGTTAAAATGAAGAAAAATTGAGATAAGAGAAGAAGGTAAAGCAGTAGAGAAAGACGTATCATGGGAACATCCCCTTTAAGGGGGTGGCGACACAGGTCCTTGTCCTCCACAAAACTCTATCTAAAGTCATACTAGGATCGAGCCCTACCCTATGCATATCTTTTCGAACCTCTTAGTCAATAGTCATCTTAGGCATTCCCCTACCTTTTCTGGCTCCCACCAAATAAATCTGTTCACTCTTCCATACTGAGGCATTCATAGGTCTCCGTTGAACATGACCATACCACCTCAACCAGCTCTCACAGAGCTTGTCCTGGATTGGTGCAACCCCCGAATTGTTTTTAATACAACCATTCCTTACCCTAGCTCTCCTGGTCTCTTTGCACAACCCTCTCAATATTCTCATCTCCGCTACACTCAGTTTATTTAAAGTACTCTTTTTGACTGCCCAACACTCCACTCCATGCATCATAGTTGGTCGAATAACTATCCTGTAAAATTTTTTCTTAAGTTTAATAGGCACTCTTTTGTCATATAGCACTTCTGATGCACCTCGCCATTTCATCCACCCAACTCTAATCCTGTGGGCAATACCATCATCTATATCTCCCCCTTTGTCAATGATGGACCCCAAGTATTTAAAATATTCAATCTGGGTTAGTTCCTATTCCCCAAGTTTCACCACTCCCTCCCCTCCTCTAGATTGGCTGAAAGGGGACATCATATATTCAGTCTTCGTCCTGCTTATCCTAAAACATCTTGATTCCAAGTTTGATCTCTATAGCTATAGTTTAGTATTACTCCCATCCACGGTTTTATCTATCAGAACAATATCATCAGCAAGTAGCATATACCACGGAACCGAGTCTTGGATGTGCATGGTTAGATCATCCATAATGAGTGCAAACAAATAAGAACTTAGAGAAGATCTTTGGTGTAACCCAACTGTGATTGGGAATTCATTACTTTGACTCTCTGTTGTTTTGACACTCGTCACCACTCCCTCGTACGTGCCCTTAATAATATGTATATAGTTAATCATACCCCTTCTCTTCTTTAGGACATGTCAAATTAACTCTCTTGGTACTCTGTCATAGGCTTTTATTAGGTCAATAAAGACCATATGGATGTCTTTTTTGTGGGCTCTAAATACTTCCATAAGCCTCCTTAGGAGATAAATAGCTTCTGTTATGGATCTCCTTGGCATAAAACCAAATTGATTCTCCGATATCTTAGTTTCCTCTCTTAGGTGGACTTCAATAACATTTTCCCAAGGTTTCATGGTATAACTCATAAGTTTTATGCCTCTGTAGTTGTTGTTGTTCTGGGCATCACATTTGTTCTTATAAACCGGAACCACCATGCTTTTCCTCCACTCATTTGGCATAGTTTTGGCACTCAAAATTTTGTTGAACAACTTGGTTAGCCAAGACACCCCCTATCCTCCTGATGCAAGTGGACTACATAGACAAGGGGAATTCCTAGAGTTGCTGTCCACGTGGGCTATGTTTGACTCACTGGGACCTAGGTTGGGGCTGGAATTAATTGAGGCAGCACAATACAATGATAAACATATTAGAAACAGAAGACAATGAAGCAATAATAAATAATATTCTTGAAGGAAATTCATTCAAATTAACAGGTACCAATTGGGAGACATGGGGAGGGGAACATGGCAGCATATTGTTAGTTCAAGTACAAGTTGAATTAGGTAATTCTTCCTCAGTTCATTCAGCCAATAAAAGAAATCAGCAAAATTTTAATAACAGAAAATTATCTGTACGACCATGTTCAACAGAGACCCTTGGATGCCCTAGTAAGGAAGAGTGACCAGTTTCAATTACATGGAGCTAGAAGGAGAGGCAGACCTAAATTGACTATTGACGAAGTAGTAAGAAAAGATATGCAGCTGGTAGGGATCGATTCTAGTATGACCGCGGATAGAAGTAATTGGAGGACAAGGACCCGTGTAGCCAACCCCCTGTAGGGGATGTTCCAAGGATGCTTCTTTGACTACTGCTTTGACTTCTTCTTCTACCTCCTTTTACCTCTTTTTAGAACGTCTATTCTTATGCTTACTACTATCTTAGACCTTAACGGATCCATGTAGCTAACCCCATCAAGTTGGGATAAGGTTATGGTTGTTGAAGAAAATTATCCTTGAAAACAGTAGTAACAGGATATTATAATTAATTCAGCAAGGCAGTAATGAGGGGGAGGGAATAGGGAAACCAGAAAGAGATGGGAGGAGAAAGAGAACTGTAACAGAGATATAGAAGATGAAACAGGGAGGAAAACTAAGGAAGAAGAAAAAGAGAAATATTAGAGAAGGAGAGAAGATAGATCGCATAGAGAGAGAGAGGGGGGGAGAGGTCACACGACCTTGCTGCTATCGCACCATCCAGGTACCATAAACAACTCAAATAAACATCATTCTCAAATCTGCCCATTGGTTAGAAGCAAATCCCTATTGAAGCTTAAAATAAGACACCTAACTAAACTCTAAGAATCGAAATTGATTCCTTCAAGGAAACTAAGATTGACTTAAAAAAGGGAAACAACTCAATATCCTGATCGACACCAGCCAATCTAATAAAGTAGATCTCTAATTGCAAGATTAACTATATAAAATAAAAACCCTAAATATCCTACCAAAAATAAAAGATGACATAATATTTTCCCAAATAAATCCTAAGTTTCCTTGTTGAACAAAACCCGATTGGTCCCGGTTTGTCTTAATCTAAATTGCCAGATGGGTCAATCCAGTTCGGCCACGATTCTACATCAACTCCCCCGATGTTGAGAAAAAATTGACGATGAGTTTCAAGGGAGAGGATGAGCACCACTTGATAAGCATCCACGATCAAAAGCTTTGATGGGGCGATGATCTAGCACATCTCACAATAAGTCATCACGATCACCTGATGGTTGTCAACAAATGACATGTCGTTGATTGGAATCTGACCATGGGGTTTCACCACTGAAATCGGACCATCAATCAGTTCTTCAGCTGCAACCTTGATCAGACCGTTTATTCTACCTATTCTTCCACCACCGACACGTCCTCTATCATACTACACACTTTATAATAGAAGCTTCAAAATTTGTTTGAGAATCTGATCGAAGTTTCTGAAATTCTTTCAATTCATCTTCAAATTTCTGCTTAAGCCTCTCCAGAAGAGTAATTAGTGTAGGGTCGAATGCCATCAGAGTAGAGGATTTCACTTTGATACCACTTGATACGGATCCGGGGCCTCGATACCCTATTCGGATCGCTTATGGGCCTGCCCGAATGCTACACCACTCAATTAATCAAGTGGGGTGGCAAACTCATAATTAAATGTGATCAATCTAACAAGATGAAAAACAAGTAACCTGGAACAGCACGCTGCACACATGAAGGGGAGGGGGATTCTTGAAAAAAGACAGAAAATAAAATTTAAAGGAAATAAAAGGTAAAGTTGCAGGATATTATGGGAAGGCCAAAATAGTGGATTAAAGCAAGTCATGAAGAGACTTGTTATCTTCAACCCTGAAATCGATTCAGAACCAGCAGAAGAGGAAATGGTTGCAGGTGGGAGAATTACTTCTTGAGAGATCCAATCAACCTGATAATGGGGGCAAAGAATCACACTCCTAGCCCTCATGGAAGCAAGGGATATCAGTCCCAACATCTTATTATCTGATGGTTAAAATATCCTGCACCCCTTGAACTGGACATTAACATTGTTTGAAGCATGGAACTAAGCAAAGTTTCGACCGAGATATCTCGGTTTCGATGGGTACCAAGACAAAACCTAAGGCCGATACTGGTTAATACCAGGTTTTGACAAGTTTTGACCATATTTCAACAGTTTCGGTAGTTTCAACCGAAACTTGGTCCAACCAGCGATTTGGGTTTTGACAGTTTTGGTAGCTTCGACTCTTAAGAGTGAGGAACCTAGGTATCAAGTTTGACCCAGAAAAATACCAGGTTTCGGCCATGGTTGAAACCAGCCTCAAAATTGAGATTTAGAACCTTGGTCTGAAGAAGACTTGGGATCATCCATCAGACACAATAGAAATTAATAAAAATAGCCACGTACAACACTACTGACCAGAAAATAAATCTGCGTGAACAAAACACAGAAAACAGAACCACAAGAAAATCAGTAGAACCCACAATAATCAACCTTGATAGGTGAGAAGACAAAACCCAGATTTGTGTGAAACTGAAAAATTAGCAATGACTGGTGTTAGCTAACCTCCAGAAGTGGGTCGAAGGATCCTCAATAACAGTGAGCAAATCCATATAAGCTCCAAAAGATCTAAGAACAAGACCTGGAAAACTGACGAAGAAAAATATCCAAAAAACAGGGTACCGTAGGGAGAAATAAGAGAAAATATATTACCAAATATTTGAAGGGCTGATTTATTGCACATAGGGATTGAGTGGACCCTTATAGAAGGGTACGTCAAAACATCAACATGATCTGCTGGTCAGATCGTAAAAAAACATAACCTTCAAATCTGGAAAAGCAGCTTGGTGGATCAAGCTGAAACAGAGGTTGAGTGGTCTTTTGGGAAGTATGAAGCAACCTGCAAAACCTTCGTTGTAGTCAATGGCTTGTGACGAGGTAATAAAAAAAAAAAAAAACTCCCAGAAGTCTGCTGCCTTAAAAAAAGATCCAGAACTGTGTTGCCTGATTGTAGAAGATATCAATCTTGTCTTCAATGGTTCCAACACTCCATGATCATCAAGAACAGATAAGAGAGACCCTGGTTTTGTTTCATATCATCATTAACTAGGATCTGAAATACAAATGAGGCAGCATAGAATGCTACAAGAAGAACCCTTTAGACTATCAAACCAGATTGAGTGTATAGTCTGATTATTGGAAGAGCTTGGATACCATATTATCATATGACAAGTAGAGCCTAAGAACCAACCACCAACTACTAACCACGATAGGGAAACTCCTCTATAGTCTGATTACTCCTAAGGTCTACTACCGCCTGTATGAAAGGGTCCAATAGGGGTCCATGACACCTATAGGACCACACCTTAACAAAGCTTATTTTGAATAATTCTCTGTTTCTGCTTGTGCCATGTGCTGTTATTAATTCTGTTAACAAATCGGATCATCATGCATTCTACTCTGTTGTTAGTACCTGCAGATCCTTGCCAGAATATCGCCATAACATCCCTTCAAGAACCAATATTCTGTTCTGGCTAACAACCTCTCTAGTCCAATCACACCCTTGTGAACTGATGAGATTTTTCTTGGTTTTCAGTCACTGATTGTTCCTAACCAATGGTGGCTCGGCCCAAGTTTCGGTCTTCACTGAGCCTTGGCTGTTGAGTTGTCAAATTTCAACCTAATCTTTCCTGCTCTAACTCTGCTCCTATCTCCCCAATTACTAGCCCTAATTCCTTCGTTTAGGGGTAGGGTTTGTAGGCCCTCCATCATTCTAGTTTCAAGGTCCTCTTAAATGGAAACCATTAAATTGTAGGTTCTACCTACTTGTCTATGTCGTGTTTGTAAGGATATACCTAAGGTCAACCTAGTGAGTTCCTTTGATTTCTGTTTTATCGACTTCAAAATGTATGGAAGCGTACTTCAGTATATTCGCATTGTCCAATTTTCTATTTGCAATTAACTTCACAAGCTGTGGAAGCATGTGCATTTCTTTAGAATATGCTGCTCCTGTAAGTAGCAAAGAGAGGTTCAGCTGTTAATTGGTGCGTTATCAATTTCTGTTGTGCAGAGAATGTTAGTGAGCATGGCATTGGAGTTCCGGAGATTAGTTTCAGTGATTGTTGCTTTCATTGACCGTCTGTTGGCCTGTCACTCACACCATTGGTTGGGGGAGCGATTGCTTCAGACATTTGATGAACAATTGCTTCCGAAGGTCATCAAGTATTACCATTTGGCTTCTTACTTTCCTGTTTTCGAGAGAATTGCTGAGAATGCTACCATACCTCCTCATGGGTTGCTGGAGTTGCTTACTGCTTTTGTTGTTTCCCTTGTGGAGAAACATAGTGCAGAAACAGGATTAAATTCGTGGTCTCTGGGAAGTAAAGTTTTATGCATTTGCCGGACAATGCTCATGCACCATCACAGCTCTAGAGTCTTCCTTGGACTCTCACGCATCTTGGCATTCACTTGCCTTTGCTTTCCTGACTTGGAGGTTCGTGATAATGCAAGGTACATGATGGAGTTATTTCGTTCAGTTCATAAATTATGCTGTACTGCATCAGGTCTTCCTTTTGTTTGATTAAGGGTTCTTCATTTTAGGTGTTGCAATGGGTTGGGCTGAAGTTGGGTGTGATTATAACGTACTAAAACTGATACATACTGGTCCATTAATTGGGGTTTGGATATACTTGTCTGAACTAGCAAAAAGCTCCAGTTCACTGGTTCTCCAGTCAAATGTTGGGTGATGTCAGGTTTTTCGCAGGTTAGCGAGGTTCTTGGTGAGAAAAATCTCCACCCTTTGCCTGCACTAGTTGTTGTTATGGTTTAGATTAACTAGGCTGAAATTGAAAAAATTGGGGAAAGGCAGGGAAGAAACAGATGACTTCCCACAGGTTACACATGTAAGATCATCAGTTGCCAGTTTAGGTGATTAGAATATTGGTTGCTCATTCATCTCAATTTTGGGGCCTGGATCTTTTGCGTGCTCCTTCAAAGAAGGTTAAAGAACAAGGAAAGGGAAGGCAGAAGGTGAGGGTAGAGGAACATAAAAATGACTAGGAAACTAAAGAAATTGGACCTTTCTGTTTGACCTCATTATTTCTCTCATTTGACTATTAAATTCTGTAGGATCTACTTGCGGATGCTGGTATGCATACCGGGAAAGAAGCTCAGGCACATACTAAACCTTGGGGAAGAGCTTCCTGGCATTTCCCCATCTCCAGCAAGTAGCTCATTCTTCCATGCACAGTCTCCTCTGCCTTCTCTTGATCTTAGGAAATGCAGAAGTATCTCTTCCTATGTTCACATTGAGAGGGTGATTCCACTTCTTGTTAAACAATCATGGTCCTTATCTCTATTTACTTTGGGCGTTGGAAGTGAAAACCCTGGGTATTTACAGGGAATCAGAGACAGTGATCCCCCTGTGGATGTGCAAAGGGATGTTGATGGAAGTTCTGATATCGAAATTGTCTCCAAGACTGAGAAAATTGATCAACCTCAGGAGCCTCTACGTGTGATGGATTCAAAGGTTTCAGAGATTTTAGCGATACTGCGGAGGCACTTCTTATGCATTCCCGATTTCAGACACATGCCGGGACTGAAGATTCAAATACCCTGTACTCTTAGATTTGATTCTGAGACCTTCAGTCGCATTTGGGGAGTTGATTTACCTGCTAATAATTTGGATGGATCAGATTCACTGCCTGCTATGTATGCAACAGTCCTTAATTTTTCATCCTCGTCACCATATGGGTCTATTCCATCACTCCACATACCTTTTCTACTTGGTAAACCTTGCCAAAATGATTATGCTTCTGCCTCGAAGGATTGCCTTGATATTGTACCCGCTGAAAATGGTTCTGTGAAACAGGAAATTTTCAGAGCCCCACTGATGATTGAACTGGAGCCAAGAGAGCCAATGCCTGGTTTAGTTGATGTTGCCATTGAGGCTAATACCGAAAATGGTCAGATCATTCATGGTCAGCTTCAGAGTATTATGGTTGGCATTGAAGACATGTTCCTCAAGGCTAGTGTTCCGTCTGACATTGCAGAAGATGCAATCCCTGCATATTACTCTGATTTGTTCTATGCATTATGGGAGGCTTGCGATAGTTCCTCAAAAACTGGACGCGAGATATTTCCATTGAAAGGACGCATAGGAGTTGCAGCTATTAGTGGAACACGATCAGTTAAGCTACTGGAAGTCCCTGCTGAAGCTCTGATTGGGGTTGTTGAGCAGTACTTGACACCCTATGTTGTTAGTGTGATTGGTGAACCTCTTGTTAACAGAGTGAGGGGAAGAGGGACCATCCAGAACGTTGTCTGGAAAGATGTAGCCTTAAATTCTGCCCTTGATGTTTCCACCTCCATTAATGATTTTGATGGAGGGCCACTTCAACTTGAGTACATTGATGCAGATGACAAAGAGATCCATATGGACATCGCTAAGAGAAACATGGGGTGCTTTCTTGTTCTAATATTTCTCCCACCGAGGTACCATCTTCTTTTTCAGATGGAGGTATGCGATAATACAACATTGGTTCGAATTAGGACCGACCATTGGCCATGCCTGGCTTATATAGATGAATACTTGGAAGCTTTATTTTTGTTATAGAGGGGGATTATTTTTGGTATCACTTTTATCAGTTTCATATTTACTACATCAGTTGTGTTCTTGGCAAAGTTCTCTCCTCTAGCGGTTCATGCAGCTGTAAGTTCTCTGCTTTTCCTGTTTCAATTTTTTTTTCTCAATTTATCTGAAAAATTATTTTTTTTCTCCAACAATAAACATGGTGTACATATTTCAGAAGCACCTTGTATCGGGTTTACGTATCTGATGTTTCGAAAAATGCTGTTTCTTTCTGGCTTCTTTTAATTGCAATGGCGACCCGGGTAGTAACCAAGTTTGATGAGCTAAAGTTTACAGAACCCAAAATAGAATCAGTTCTAGTTCTCCTAGCTAATTGATAACCTGTAGATACCATATTTCTGTTTTTCTTATGTCCCACTAGAAAGTATACACCTTCCATGGACTACTCTCTTCACCTTGCCTCAAAAGCTTTACTATCTCTTCGCAATCAGTCCAGGTGGTGATGGCAATGAAATCTTATCATTGCCTACTGCAACCCTTTGAGAATTCTTTTGGCTTTAATTTTCTGTGTTCCCTGCATAACTAGAGTTTAAGAAGGCACAAATACATATTTCTCTTTAAGAAAATAACCTCAGCCAACCAACCATGATGTAAGAGGAAACAAAACTTCAATAACACATAATAACGCATGATGTTTTAGGTAAAAGCCTCTGGTATTCTGAATTCTGGCCATGGGTTTTTTTTTTTTTGGGCAAAAAAGGCCGTGGAATCAAAGTATCTTTTACTAGAGGACTATAATCAAGGCTGAAGGAGATTAAGATTACAAACCCATCTATTTATATTTAACAAAACTGCAACAGGAGTTACAAGGCTTTCCATATATTTTTTTTATTTAATTATTATTATAAGAAGAGTAAGAAAAGGAAATTCATTCAAGAGAAAGGAATACTGTGGCGTACAAAGTTTGAAATAGATTCAGGTCTAGCCTTTCTGGTTTACTGGTGGGCTATGGTGACCATACTACGACAATTATTTTCCAAATTATAATACAAAAACAGTTTTAGAAAATCCCTTACATCCAACAATAAGGAAAGCAACCGTGCTCTCCCGTGCTCGTTATAAACACATCTTCACCTCTTTTGTCCTGGAAGAATTAAACTCAAGTGTATCTTTTTTATTTTTATGGAATAAGAAAAAAAATCTATTTAGAGAGGAAATTAAGTACATTCTCATAAGTTTCAGTATCATAAATCTTTGTTTTTCTCTGCATAACAAGGTCAGCAATTTTCTTAAGAAAAAAATACTAGTTCGTCGGAGCGCTTGAGAGAAAAATTGATCAAAAAGATGGATTTACAGAGATAAAAAAATAAATAAATAATGGGATTGAACTCCAAGGCCATGAACTTGAACACTTATGCAAAATCAGATTATTGTACATCCACATAATCTCACCATACTTCAATCACATCCCACCCTTCCGCTTTACCATACTTCTAGTACAGTCCAAGCGGATCTTGACACACTTGGACAAATAAGATAAAAACCACCCTACACCATTTTTTTTTTTAACACCTTGACACTGTCTATGCTCTCCTTATGCCACTTAAATCACTCCCCTCCATTGGATCGGACCACGGACCTATACTTCTTGAAACCTCGACATCTAGAAAATCATTCAAACAATTATTCCACTCCCAAGCAGCTTAGTTCAAGCACCTTGATTTTAATCCATATCTGGAATCGACATGGTTGACTCTTAGTCTACGCAATCTTTCAGTGAAAATCAATAGATTAAGTCTCTTCGTCAAGCAATAGAATTCTAATTTATCAGAAAGAACCTCTATGATCAACTCATTGAGCTTCATTCTACCACTCTCAATGAAGACACTTTATCCAAAATCTCTAATGTGGAAAAATTGAATTTTCTCCTTGAAGCCAAGGAAATTTTTTCAATGCAAAAATCTAGTTTGTCATATATCATGGATGGTAATAGAAATACCAAATTCTATCATGGGGTGACCCAACATAATTTCAGTTCTAGAAGAATTGTCTTTCTCACTAATGTTGAAGGTGCAAAAATCATCATTAGTCAGAAAGATTACCCTTTTTTTTTTTGGGTGGAAAGTGAGAAAAATTACCTTCTCTTTGTGTTTACGTTCATTACTGTATTTTCGGTGTTTTTCAGTCTCTTTTTGTACATTCTTTCTTCTTTTTTCTAATGCAAAGGATTTGTAGGTAAAAAATTAGGCTCTAGACCCAAACTTTATCAAGTCTCTCTTTCCAATATTCTTCCCCCCCCC